>NW_027139841.1:0-85000 GCF_035084215.1 Heptranchias perlo
TTGTTATCACCACATCTCACTTCAGTGTCTATAGTATCACGTTTATCACCATCTCACTCAGTGTCTATAGTATCAGTTTTATCACCATCTCACTCAGTGTCTATAGTACTCAGTTTATCACCATCTCACTCAGGTCCTATAGTATCAGTTTAATCACCATCTCACTCACTGTCTATAGTATCAGTTTATCACCATCTCACTCAGTGTCTATAGTATCAGTTTATCACCATCTCACTCAGTGTCTATAGTATCAGTTTATCACCATCTCACTCAGTGTCCTATAGTATCAGTTTATCACCATCTCACTCAGTGTCTATAGTAATCAGTTTATCACCATCTCACTCACTGTCTATAGTATCAGTTTATCACCATCTCACTCAGTGTCTTAGTATCAGTTTATCACCATCTCACTCAGTGTCTATAGTATCAGTTTTATCACCATCTCACTCAGTGTCTATAGTATCAGTTTAATCATCCAATCTCACTCAGTGTCTATAGTATCAGTTTATCACCATCTCACTCAGTGTCTATAGTATCAGTTTATCACCATCTCACTCAGTGTCTATAGTATCAGTTTATCACCATCTCACTCAAGTGTCTATAGTATCCAGTTTTATTCACCATCTCACTCAGTGTCTATAGTATCAGTTTATCACCATCTCACTCACTGGTCTATAGTATCAGTTTATCACCATCTCACTCAGTGTCTATAGTATCAGTTTATCACCATCTCAACTCATGTCTATAGTATCAGTTTTTCACCATCTCACTCAGCTGTCTATAGTATCAGTTTATCACCATCTCACTCACTGTCTATAGTATCAGTTTATCACCATCTCACTCACTGTCTATAGTATCAGTTTATCACCATCTCACTCATGTCCTATAGTATCAGTTTATCACCATCTCACTCAGCTGTCTATAGTATCAGTTTATCACCATCTCATCATCTGGTCTATAGTATCAGTTTATCACCATCTCACTCACTGTCTATAGTATCAGTTTATCACCATCTCACTCAGTGTCTATAGTACAGTTTATCACCATCTCACTCAGTGTCTATAGTATCAGTTTATCACCATCTCACTCAGCTGTCTATAGTATCAGTTTATCACCATCTCACTCACTGTCTATAGTATCAGTTTATCACCATCTCACTCACTGTCTATAGTATCAGTTTATCCATCTCACTCAGTGTCTATAGTATCAGTTTATCACCATCTCACTCAGTGTCTATAGTATCAGTTTATCACCATCTCACTCACTGTCTATAGTATCAGTTTATCACCATCTCACTCACTGTCTATAGTATCAGTTTATCACCATCTCACTCAGTGTCTATAGTATCAGTTTATCACCATCTCACTCATTGTCTATAGTATCAGTTTATCACCATCTCACTCAGTGTCTATAGTATCAGTTTATCACCATCTCACTCACTGTCTATAGTATCAGTTTATCACCATCTCACTCACTGTCTATAGTATCAGTTTATCACCAGTCTCACTCACTGTCTATAGTATCAGTTTATCACCATCTCACTCACTGTCTATAGTATCAGTTATCACCATCTCACTCAGTGTCTATAGTATCAGTTTATCACCATCTCACTCAGTTGTCTATAGTATCAGTTTATCACCATCTCACTCAGTGTCTATAGTATCAGTTTATCACCATCTCACTCAGTGTCTATAGTATCAGTTTATCACTATCTCACTCAGTGTCTATAGTATCAGTTTATCACCATCTCACTCACTGTCTATAGTATCAGTTTATCACCATCTCACTCAGTGTCTATAGTATCAGTTTATCACCATCTCACTCAGTGTCTATAGTATCAGTTTATCACCATCTCACTCAGTGTCTATAGTATCAGTTTATCACCATCTCACTCAGTGTCTATAGTAATCAGTTTATCACCATCTCACTCAGTGTCTATAGTATCAGTTTATCACCATCTCACTCACGTGTCTATAGTATCAGTTTATCACCATCTCACTCAGTGTCTATAGTATCAGTTTATCACCATCTCACTCAGTGTCTATAGTATCAGTTTATCACCATCTCACTCAGTGTCTATAGTATCAGTTTATCACCATCTCACTCACTGTCTATAGTATCAGTTTATCACCATCTCACTCAGTGTCTATAGTATCAGTTTATCACCATCTCACTCAGTGTCTATAGTATCAGTTTATCACCATCTCACTCAGTGTCTATAGTATCAGTTTATCACCATCTCACTCAGTGTCTATAGTATCAGTTTATCACCATCTCACTCACTGTCTATAGTATCAGTTTATCACCATCTCACTCAGTGTCTATAGTATCAGTTTATCACCATCTACTCAGTGTCTATAGTATCAGTTTATCACCATCTCACTCAGTGTCTATAGTATCAGTTTATCACCATCTCACTCAGTGTCCTATAGTATCAGTTTATCACCATCTCACTCACTGTCTATAGTATCAGTTTATCACCATCTCACTCAGTGTCTATAGTATCAGTTTATCACCATCTCACTCAGTGTCTATAGTATCAGTTTATCACCATCTCACTCAGTGTCTATAGTATCAGTTTATCACCATCTCACTCATGTCTATAGTATCAGTTTAACCATCTCACTCACTGTCTATAGTATCAGTTTATCACCATCTCACTCACTGTCTATAGTATCAGTTTATCACCATCTCACTCAGTGTCTATAGTATCAGTTTATCACCATCTCACTCATGTCTTAGTATCAGTTTATCACCATCTCACTCACTGTCTATAGTATCAGTTTATCACCATCTCACTCACTGTCTATAGTATCAGTTTATCACCATCTCACTCAGTGTCTATAGTCAGTTCACCATCTCACTCTGTCTATAGTATCAGTTTATCACCATCTCACTCACGTGTCTATAGTATCAGTTTATCACCATCTCACTCACTGTCTTAGTATCAGTTTATCACCATCTCACTCAAGTGTCTATAGTATCAGTTTATCACCATCTCACTCAGTGTCTATAGTATCAGTTTATCACCATCTCACTCACTGTCTATAGTATCAGTTTATCACCATCTCACTCAGTGTCTATAGTATCAGTTTATCACCATCTCACTCAGTGTCTATGTATCAGTTTCACCATCTCACTCACTGTCTATAGTATCAGTTTATCACCATCTCACTCAGTGTCTATAGTATCAGTTTATCACCATCTCACTCAGTGTCTATAGTATCAGTTTATCACCATCTCACTCACGTGTCTATAGTATCAGTTTATCACCATCTCACTCAGTGTCTATAGTATCAGTTTATCACCATCTCACTCACTGTCCTATAGTAATCAGTTTATCACCATCTCACTCACTGTCTATAGTATCAGTTTATCACCATCTCACTCAGTGTCTATAGTAATCAGGTTTATCACCATCTCACTCAGTGTCTATAGTATCAGTTTATCACCATCTCACTCAGTGTCTATAGTATCAGTTTATTCACCATCTCACTCACTGTCTATAGTATCAGTTTATCACCATCTCACTCAGTGTCTCATAGTATCAGTTTATCACCATCTTCACTCACTGTCTATAGTATCAGTTTATCACCATCTCACTCAGTGTCTATAGTATCAGGTTTATCACCATCTCACTCAGTGTCATATAGTAATCAGTTTATCACCATCTCACTCACTGTCTATAGTATCAGTTTATCACCATCTCACTCAGTGTCTATAGTATCAGTTTATCACCATCTCACTCAGTCTATGTATCAGTTTATCACCATCTCACTCACTGTCTATAGTATCAGTTTTATCACCATCTCACTCAGTGTCTATAGTATCAGTTTATCACCATCTCACTCACTGTCTATAGTATCAGTTTATCACCATCTCACTCAGTGTCTATAGTATCAGTTTATCACCATCTCACTCAGTGTCTATAGTATCAGTTTATCACCGATCTCACCTCACTGTCTATAGTATCAGTTTATCACCATCTCACTCAGTGTCTATAGTATCAGTTTATCACCATCTCACTCAGTGTCTATAGTATCAGTTTATCACCATCTCACTCACTGTCTATAGTATCAGTTTATCACCATCTCACTCACTGTCTATAGTATCAGTTTATCACCATCTCACTCAGTGTCTATAGTATCAGTTTTATCACCATCTCACTCTAGTGTCTATAGTATCAGTTTATCACCATCTCACTCAGTGTCTATAGTATCAGTTTTATCACCATCTCACTCACTGTCTATAGTATCAGTTTATCACCATCTCACTCACTGTCTATAGTATCAGTTTATCACCATCTCACTCAGTGTCTATAGTATCAGTTTATCACCATCTCACTCACTGTCTATAGTATCAGTTTATCACCATCTCACTCAAGTGTCTATAGTATCAGTTTATCACCATCTCACTCAGTGTCTATAGTATCAGTTTATCACCATCTCACTCACGTGTCTATAGTATCAGTTTATCACCATCTCACTCAGTGTCTATAGTATCAGTTTATCACCATCTCACTCAGTGTCTATAGTATCAGTTTATCACCATCTCACTCAGTGTCTATAGTATCAGTTTATCACCATCTCACTCACGTGTCTATAGTATCAGTTTATCACCATCTCACTCAGTGTCCTATAGTATCAGTTTATCACCATCTCACTCACGTGTCTATAGTATCAGTTTATCACCATCTCACTCAGTGTCTATAGTATCAGTTTATCACCATCTCACTCAGTGTCTATAGTATCAGTTTATCACCATCTCACTCACTGTCTATATAGTATCAGTTTTATCACCATCTCACTCAGTGTCTATAGTAATCAGTTTATCACCATCTCACTCACTGTCTATAGTATCAGTTTATCACCATCTCACTCACTGTCTATAGTATCGAGTTTATCACCATCTCACTCAGTGTCTATAGTATCAGTTTATCACCATCTCACTCAGTGTCTATAGTATCAGTTTATCACCATCTCACTCAGTGTCTATAGTATCAGTTTATCACCATCTCACTCACTGTCTATAGTATCAGTTTATCACCATCTCACTCACTGTCTATAGTATCAGTTTATCACCATCTCACTCAGTGTCTATAGTATCAGTTTATCACCATCTCACTCACTGTCTATAGTATCAGGTTTAATCACCATCTCACTCAGTGTCTATAGTATCAGTTTATCACCATCTCACTCAGTGTCTATAGTATCAGTTTATCACCATCTCACTCACTGTCTATAGTATCAGTTTATCACCATCTCACTCACTGTCTATAGTATCAGTTTATCACCATCTCACTCAGTGTCTATAGTATCAGTTTATCACCATCTCACTCAGTGTCTATAGTATCAGTTTATCACCATCTCACTCAGTGTCTATAGTATCAGTTTATCACCATCTCACTCAGTGTCTATAGTATCAGTTTTATCACCATCTCACTCAGTGTCTATAGTATCAGTTTATCACCATCTCACTCAGTGTCTATAGTATCAGTTTATCACCATCCTCACTCAGTGTCTATAGTATCAGTTTATCACCATCTCACTCAGTGTCCTATAGTATCAGTTTATCCCCATCTCACTCAGTGTCTATAGTATCAGTTTATTCACCATCTCACTCACTGTCTATAGTATCAGTTTATCACCATCTCACTCACTGTCTATAGTATCAGTTTATCACCAGTCTCAACTCACTGTCTATAGTATCAGTTTATCACCATCTCACTCAGTGTCTATAGTATCAGTTTATCACCATCTCACTCAGTGTCTATAGTGTATCAGTTATCACCATCTCACTCACTGTCTATAGTATCAGTTTATCACCATCTCACTCAGTGTCTATAGTATCAGTTTATCACCATCTCACTCACTGTCTATAGTATCAGTTTATCACCATCTCACTCACTGTCTATAGTATCAGTTTATCACCATCTCACTCAGTGTCTATAGTATCAGTTTATCACCATCTCACTCACTGTCTATAGTATCAGTTTATCACCATCTCACTCAGTGTCTATAGTATCAGTTTATCACCATCTCACTCAGTGTCTATAGTAATCAGTTTATCACCATCTCACTCACTGTCTATAGTATCAGTTTATCACCATCTCACTCAGTGTCTATAGTATCAGTTTATCACCATCTCACTCAGTGTCTATAGTATCAGTTTATCACCATCTCACTCAGTGTCTATAGTATCAGTTTATCACCATCTCACTCAGTGTCTATAGTATCAGTTTATCACCATCTCACTCAGTGTCTATAGTATCAGTTTATCACCATCTCACTCACTGTCTATAGTATCAGTTTATCACCATCTCACTCAGTGTCTATAGTATCAGTTTATCACCATCTCACTCACTGTCTATAGTATCAGTTTATCACCATCTCACTCAGTGTCTATAGTATCAGTTTATCACCATCTCACTCAGTGTCTATAGTATCAGTTTTATCACCATCTCACTCACTGTCTATAGTATCAGTTTATCACCATCTCACTCACTGTCTATAGTAATCAGTTTATCACCATCTCACTCACTGTCTATAGTATCAGTTTATCACCATCTCACTCACTGTCTATAGTATCAGTTTATCACCATCTCACTCAGTGTCTATAGTATCAGTTTATCACCATCTCACTCAGTGTCTATAGTATCAGTTTATCACCATCTCACTCACTGTCTATAGTATCAGTTTATCACCATCTCACTCAGTGTCTATAGTATCAGTTTATCACCATCTCACTCACTGTCTATAGTATCAGTTTATCACCATCTCACTCACGTGTCTATAGTATCAGTTTATCACCATCTCACTCAGTGTCTATAGTATCAGTTTATCACCATCTCACTCACTGTCTATAGTATCAGTTTATCACCATCTCACTCACTGTCTATAGTATCAGTTTATCACCATCTCACTCAGCTGTCTATAGTAATCAGTTTATCACCATCTCACTCAGTGTCTATATAGTATCAGTTTATCACCATCTCACTCAGTCTTCATTCCATCTCACTCACTGTCTATAGTATCAGTTTATCACCATCTCACTCAGTGTCTATAGTATCAGTTTATCACCATCTCACTCACTGTCTATAGTATCAGTTTATCACCATCTCACTCAGTGTCTATAGTATCAGTTTTATCACCATCTCACTCAGTGTCTATAGTATCAGTTTATCACCATCTCACTCACTGTCTATAGTATCAGTTTATCACCATCTCACTCAGTGTCTATAGTATCAGTTTATCACCATCTCACTCAGTGTCTATAGTATCAGTTTATCACCATCTCACTCACTGTCCTATAGTATCAGTTTATCACCATCTCACTCACGTGTCCTATAGTATCAGTTTATCACCATCTCACTCACTGTCTATAGTATCAGTTTATCACCATCTCACTCAGTGTCTATAGTATCAGTTTTATCACCATCTCACTCAGTGTCCTATAGTATCAGTTTATCACCATCTCACTCACGTGTCTATAGTATCAGTTTAGTCACCATCTCACTCATGTCTATAGTATCAGTTTATCACATCTCACTCACTGTCTAGTATCAGTTTATCACCATCTCACTCAGTGTCTATAGTATCAGTTTATCACCATCTCACTCAGTGTCCTATAGTATCAGTTTATCACCATCTCACTCAGTGTCTATAGTATCAGTTTATCACCCATCTCACTCAGTGTCTATAGTATCAGTTTATCACCATCTCACTCACTGTCTATAGTATCAGTTTATCACCATCTCACTCAGTGTCTATAGTATCAGTTTATCACCATCTCACTCACTGTCCTATAGTATCAGTTTATCACCATCTCACTCAGTGTCTATAGTATCAGTTTATCACCATCTCACTCAGTGTCTATAGTATCAGTTTATCACCATCTCACTCAGTGTCTATAGTATCAGTTATCACCATCTCACTCACTGTCCTATAGTATCAGTTTATCACCATCTCACTCAGTGTCTATAGTATCAGTTTATCCACCATCTCACTCAGCTGTCTATAGTATCAGTTTATCACCATCTCACTCAGTGTCTATAGTATCAGTTTATCACCATCTCACTCAAGTGTCTATAGTATCAGTTTTATCACCATCTCACTCACTGTCTATAGTATCAGTTTATCACCATCTCACTCAGTGTCCTATAGTATCAGTTTATCACCATCTCACTCACTGTCTATAGTATCAGTTTATCACCATCTCACTCACTGTCTATAGTATCAGTTTATCACCATCTCACTCAGTGTCTATAGTATCAGTTTATCACCATCGTCACTCAGTGTCTATAGTATCAGTTTATCACCATCTCACTCAGTGTCTATAGTATCAGTTTATCACCATCTCACTCAGTGTCTATAGTATCAGTTTATCACCATCTCACTCAGTGTCTATAGTATCAGTTTATCACCATCTCACTCTGTCTATAGTATCAGTTTATCACCATCTCACTCAGTGTCTATAGTATCAGTTTATCACCATCTCACTCACTGTCTATAGTATCAGTTATCACCATCTCACTCACTGTCTATAGTATCAGTTTATCACCATCTCACTCATGTCTATAGTATCAGTTTATCACCATCTCACTCAGTGTCTATAGTATCAGTTATCACCATCTCACTCAGTGTCTATAGTATCAGTTTATCACCATCTCACTCACTGTCTATAGTATCAGTTTATCACCATCTCACTCAGCTGTCTATAGTATCAGTTTATCACCATCTCACTCACTGTCTATAGTATCAGTTTATCACCATCTCACTCACTGTCTATAGTATCAGTTTATCACCATCTCACTCAGTGTCTATAGTATCAGTTTATCACCATCTCACTCACTGTCCTATAGTATCAGTTTATCACCATCTCACTCAGTGTCTATAGTATCAGTTTATCACCATCTCACTCAGTGTCTATAGTATCAGTTTATCACCATCTCACTCAGCTGTCTATAGTATCAGTTTATCACCCATCTCACTCACTGTCTATAGTATCAGTTTATCACCATCTCACTCAGTGTCTATAGTATCAGTTTATCACCATCTCACTCACGTGTCTATAGTATCAGTTTATCACCATCTCACTCACTGTCTATAGTATCAGTTTATCACCATCTCACTCAGGTCTATAGTATCAGTTTATCACCATCTCACTCACTTGTCTATAGTATCAGTTATCACCACTCACTGGTCCTTAGTATCAAGATCACCATCTCACTCAGTGTCTATAGTATCAGTTTATCACCATCTCACTCACTGTCTATAGTATCAGTTTATCCCATCTCACTCAATGTCTATAGTATCAGTTTATCACCATCTCACTCAGTGTCTATAGTATCAGTTTATCACCATCTCACTCACTGTCCTATAGTATCAGTTTATCACCATCTCACTCAGTGTCTATAGTATCAGTTTATCACCATCTCACTCAGTGTCTATAGTATCAGTTTATCACCATCTCACTCACTGTCTATAGTATCAGTTTTCACCATCTCACTCACTGTCTATATAGTTATCACCATCTCACTCAGTGTCTATAGTATCAGTTTATCACCATCTCACTCAGTGTCTATAGTATCAGTTTATCACCATCTCACTCAGTGTCTATAGTATCAGTTTCACCATCCTCACTCACTGTCTATAGTATCAGTTTATCACCATCTCACTCAGTGTCTATAGTATCAGTTTATCACCATCTCACTCACTGTCTATAGTATCAGTTTATCACCATCTCACTCAGTGTCTATAGTATCAGTTTATCACCATCTCACTCAGTGTCTATAGTATCAGTTTATCACCATCTCACTCAGTGTCTATAGTATCAGTTTATCACCATCTCACTCACTGTCTATAGTATCAGTTTATCACCATCTCACTCAGTGTCTATAGTATCAGTTTATCACCATCTCACTCACTGTCTATAGTATCAGGTTTATCCACCATCTCACTCACCTGTCTATAGTATCAGTTTATCACCATCTCACTCAGTGTCTATAGTATCAGTTTATCACCATCTCACTCAGTGTCTATAGTATCAGTTTATCACCATCTCACTCATGTCTATAGTATCAGTTTATCACCATCTCACTCAGTGTCTATAGTATCAGTTTATCACCATCTCACTCAGTGTCTATAGTATCAGTTTATCACCATCTCACTCACTGTCTATAGTATCAGGTTTACACCATCTCACTCACTGTCCTATAGTATCAGTTTATCACCATCTCACTCAGTGTCTATAGTATCAGTTTATCACCATCTCACTCAGTGTCTATAGTATCAGTTTATCACCATCTCACTCACTGTCTATAGTATCAGTTTATCACCATCTCACTCAGCTGTCTATAGTATCAGTTTTATCACCATCTCACTCAGTGTCTATAGTATCAGTTTATCACCATCTCACTCAGTGTCTATAGTATCAGTTTATCACCATCTCACTCACTGTTCTATAGTATCAGTTTATCACCATCTCACTCACTGTCGATAGGATCAGTTTATCACCATCTCACTCACTGTCTATAGTATCAGTTTATCATCACCATCTCACTCACTGTCTATAGTATCAGTTTATCACCATCTCACTCAAGTGTCTATAGTATCAGTTTATCACCATCTCACTCACTGTCTATAGTATCAGTTTATCACCATCTCACTCAGTGTCTATAGTATCAGTTTATCACCATCTCACTCACTGTCTATAGTATCAGTTTATCACCATCTCACTCACGTGTCTATAGTATCAGTTTATCACCATCTCACTCACTGTCTATAGTATCAGTTTATCACCATCTCACTCACTGTCTAGATCAGTTTATCACCATCTCACTCAGTGTCTATAGTATCAGTTTATCACCATCTCACTCACTGTCTATAGTATCAGTTTATCACCATCTCACTCAGTGTCTATAGTATCAGTTTATCACCATCTCACTCACTGTCTATAGTATCAGTTTATCACCATCTCACTCACTGTCTATAGTATCAGTTTATCACCATCTCACTCAGTGTCTATAGTATCAGTTTATCACCATCTCACTCAGCTGTCTATAGTATCAGTTTTATCACCATCTCACTCAGTGTCTATAGTATCAGTTTATCACCATCTCACTCATGTCTAAGTATCAGTTTATCACCATCTCACTCAGTGTCTTAGTATCAGTTATCCACATCTCACTCAGTGTCTATAGTATCAGTTTTATCACCATCTCACTCAAGTGTCTATAGTATCAGTTTTATCACCATCTCACTCAGTGTCTATAGTATCAGTTTTATCACCATCTCACTCAGTGTCTATAGTATCAGTTTATCACCATCTCACTCAGTGTCTATAGTATCAGTTTATCACCATCTCACTCAGTGTCTATAGTATCAGTTTATCACCATCTCACTCAGTGTCTATAGTATCAGTTTATCACCATCTCACTCAGTGTCTATAGTATCAGTTTATCACCATCTCACTCAGTGTCTATAGTATCAGTTTATCACCATCTCACTCAGTGTCTATAGTATCAGTTTTATCACCATCTCACTCACTGTCTATAGTATCAGTTTAATCACCATCTCACTCACTGTCTATAGTATCAGTTTATCACCATCTCACTCACTGTCTATAGTATCAGTTTATCACCATCTCACTCAGTGTCTATAGTATCAGTTTTATCACCATCTCACTCAGTGTCTATAGTATCAGTTTATCACCATCTCACTCACTGTCTATAGTATCAGTTTATCACCATCTCACTCAGTGTCTATAGTATCAGTTTATCACCATCTCACTCACTGTCTATAGTATCAGTTTATCACCATCTCACTCACTGTCCTATAGTATCAGTTTATCACCATCTCACTCACTGTCTATAGTATCAGTTTATCACCATCTCACTCAGTGTCTATAGTATCAGTTTATCACCATCTCACTCAGCTGTCTATAGTATCAGTTTATCACCATCTCACTCACTGTCTATAGTATCAGTTTTCACATCTCACTCACTGTCTATAGTATCAAGTTTATCACACCACTCTTCTAGAGCATCAGTTTTATCACCTCTCACTCATTTATCTTCCATCTCACTCATGTCTATAGTATCAGTTTATCACCATCTCACTCAGTGTCTATAGTATCAGTTTATCACCATCTCACTCAGGTCTATAGTATCAGTTTATATCACCATCTCACTCAGTGTCTATAGTATCAGTTTATCACCATCTCACTCACTGTCTATAGTATCAGTTTATCACCATCTCACTCAGTGTCTATAGTATCAGTTTATCTCCATGTCTATAGTTCAGTTTATCACCATCTCACTCACTGTCTATAGTATCAGTTTATCACATCTCACTCACTGTCTATAGTATCAGTTTATCACCATCTCTCAGTGTCTATAGTATCAGTTATCACCATCTCACTCACTGTCTATAGTATCAGTTTATCACCATCTCACTCAGTGTCTATAGTAATCAGTTTATCACCATCTCACTCAGTGTCTATAGTATCAGTTTATCACCATCTCACTCACTGTCTATAGTATCAGTTTATCACCATCTCACTCAGCTGTCTATAGTATCAGTTTATCACCATCTCACTCAGTGTCCTATAGTATCAGTTTATCACCATCTCACTCAGTGTCTATAGTATCAGTTTATCACCATCTCACTCACTGTCTATAGTATCAGTTTATCACCATCTCACTCACTGTCCTATAGTACAGTTTATCACCATCTCACTCTCACTGTCTATAGTATCAGTTTATCACCATCTCACTCATGTCTATAGTATCAGTTTATCACCATCTCACTCACTGTCTATAGTATCAGTTTATCACCATCTCACTCACGTGTCCTATAGTATCAGTTTATCACCATCTCACTCAGTGTCTATAGTATCAGTTTATCACCATCTCACTCAGTGTCTATAGTATCAGTTTATCACCATCTCACTCACTGTCTATAGTATCAGTTTATCACCATCTCACTCAGTGTCTATAGTATCAGTTTATCACCATCTCACTCAGTGTCTACAGTATCAGTTTATCACACCATCTCACTACTGTCTATAGTATCAGTTTATCACCATCTCACTCAGTGTTATAGTATCGTTTATCACCATCTCACTCACTGTCTATAGTATCAGTTTATCACCATCTCACTCACTGTCTATAGTATCAGTTTATCCATCTCACTGTCAAAGTATCAGTTTATCACCATCTCACTCAGTGTCTATAGTATCAGTTTTATCACCATCTCACTCACTGTCTATAGTATCAGTTTATCACC
The DNA here is from genome assembly GCF_035084215.1 of Heptranchias perlo. Lineage (NCBI taxonomy): Eukaryota > Metazoa > Chordata > Chondrichthyes > Hexanchiformes > Hexanchidae > Heptranchias > Heptranchias perlo. The sequence goes on from NW_027139841.1 coordinate 13,287, forward strand.
ATCTCACTCAGTGTCTATAGTATCAGTTTATCACCATCTCACTCACTGTCTATAGTATCAGTTTATCACCATCTCACTCACTGTCTATAGTATCAGTTTATCACCATCTCACTCACTGTCTATAGTATCAGTTTATCACCATCTCACTCAGTGTCTATAGTATCAGTTTATCACCATCTCACTCACTGTCTATAGTATCAGTTTATCACCATCTCACTCAGTGTCTATAGTATCAGTTTATCACCATCTCACTCACTGTCTATAGTATCAGTTTATCACCATCTCACTCACTGTCTATAGTATCAGTTTATCACCATCTCACTGACTGTCTATAGTATCAGTTTATCACCATCTCACTCAGTGTCTATAGTATCAGTTTATCACCATCTCACTCACTGTCTATAGTATCAGTTTATCACCATCTCACTCACTGTCTATAGTATCAGTTTATCACCATCTCACTCACTGTCTATAGTATCAGTTTATCACCATCTCACTCACTGTCTATAGTAGATCAGTTTATCACCATCTCACTCACTGTCTATAGTATCAGTTTATCACCATCTCACTCACTGTCTATAGTATCAGTTTATCACCATCTCACTCACTGTCTATAGTATCAGTTCACCATCGTCACTCAGTGTCTATATCTTCACCATCTCAGTGTCTAGTATCAGTTATCACCATCTCACTCACTGTCTATGTATCAGTTTATCACCATCTCACTCACTGGTCTATATATCTTTTATCACCATCTCACTCACTGTCCTATAGTATCAGTTTATCACCATCTCACTCAGTGTCTATAGTATCAGTTTATCACCATCTCACTCAGATGTCTATAGTATCAGTTTATCACCATCTCACTCAGTGTCTATAGTATCAGTTTATCACCATCTCACTCAGTGTCTATAGTATCAGTTTATCACCATCTCACTCAGTGTCTATAGTATCAGTTTATCACCATCTCACTCACTGTCTATAGTATCAGTTTATCACCATCTCACTCAGTGTCTATAGTATCAGTTATCACCATCTCACTCACTGTCTATAGTATCAGTTTATCACCATCTCACTCACTGTCTATAGTATCAGTTTATCACCATCTCACTCAGTGTCTATAGTATCAGTTATCACCATCTCACTCAGTGTCTATAGTATCAGTTTATCACCATCTCACTCAGTGTCTATAGTATCAGTTTATCACCATCTCACTCAGTGTCCATAGTATCAGTTTATCACCATCTCACTCACTGTCTATAGTATCAGTTTATCACCATCTCAACTCACTGTCTATAGTATCAGTTTATCACCATCTCACTCAGCTGTCTATAGTATCAGTTTATCACCATCTCACTCAGTGTCTATAGTATCAGTTTATCACCATCTCACTCACTGTCTATAGTATCAGTTTTATCACCATCTCACTCACTGTCTATAGTATCAGTTTATCACCATCTCACTCAGTGGTCCTATAGTATCAGTTTATCACCATCTCACTCACTGTCTATAGTATCAGTTTATCACCATCTCACTCACTGTCTATAGTATCAGTTTATCACCATCTCACTCAGTGTCTATAGTATCAGTTTATCACCATCTCACTCAGTGTCTATAGTATCAGTTTTATCACCATCTCACTCAGTGTCTATAGTATCAGTTTATCACCATCTCACTCACTGTCTAATAGTATCAGTTTATCACATCTCACTCACTGTCTATAGTATCAGTTTATCACCATCACTCACTGTCTATAGTATCAGTTATCACCATCTCACTCACTGTCTATAGTATCAGTTTATCACCATCTCACTCACTGTCTATAGTATCAGTTTATCACCATCTCACTCAGTGTCTATAGTATCAGTTTATCACCATCTCACTCAGTGTCTATAGTATCAGTTTATCACCATCTCACTCAGCTGTCTATAGTATCAGTTTATCACCATCTCACTCACTGTCTATAGTATCAGTTTTATCACCATCTCACTCACTGTCTATAGTATCAGTTATCACCATCTCACTCAGTGTCTATAGTATCAGTTTATCACCATCTCACTCAGTGTCTATAGTATCAGTTTATCACCATCTCACTCACTGTCTATAGTATCAGTTATCACCATCTCACTCGGTCTATAGTATCAGTTTATCACCATCTCACTCAGTGTCTATAGTATCAGTTTATCACCATCTCACTCACTGTCTATAGTATCAGTTTATCACCATCTCACTCAGTGTCTATAGTATCAGTTTATCACCATCTCACTCAGTGTCTATAGTATCAGTTTATCTCACCATCTCACTCAGTGTCTATAGTATCAGTTTATCACCATCTCACTCAGTGTCCTATAGTAATCAGTTTATCACCATCTCACTCAGCTGTCTATAGTATCAGTTTATCACCATCTCTCATGTCTATAGTTCACCATCTCACTCATGTCTATAGTATCAGTTTATCACCATCTCACTCAGTGTCTAGTATCAGTTTATCACCATCTCACTCAGTGTCCTATAGTATCAGTTTATCACCATCTCACTCACTGTCTATAGTATCAGTTTATCACCATCTCACTCAGTGTCTATAGTATCAGTTTATCACCATCTCACTCACTGTCTATAGTATCAGTTTATCACCATCTCACTCACTGTCTATAGTATCAGTTTATCACCATCTCACTCAGTATCTATAGTATCAGTTTATCACCATCTCACTCACTGTCTATAGTATCAGTTTTATCCACATCCACTCACTGTCTATAGTATCAGTTTATCACCATCTCACTCAGTGTCTATAGTATCAGTTTATCACCCATCTCACTCACTGTCTATAGTATCAGTTTATCACCATCTCACTCACTGTCTATAGTATCAGTTTATCACCATCTCACTCAGTATCTATAGTATCAGTTTATCACCATCTCACTCAGTGTCTATAGTATCAGTTTATCACATCTCACTCAGTGTCTATAGTATCAGTTTATCACCATCTCACTCACTGTCTATAGTATCAGTTTATCACCATCTCACTCAGTGTCCTATAGTATCAGTTTATCACCATCTCACTCAGTGTCTATAGTATCAGTTTATCACCATCTCACTCAGTGTCTATAGTATCAGTTTATCACCATCTCACTCACTGTCTATAGTATCAGTTTATCACCATCTCACTCACTGTCTATAGTATCAGTTTATCACCATCTCACTCAGTGTCTATAGTATCAGTTTATCACCATCTCACTCAGTGTCTATAGTATCAGTTTATCACCATCTCACTCAGTGTCTATAGTATCAGTTTATCACCATCTCACTCAGTGTCTATAGTATCAGTTTATCACCATCTCACTCACTGTCTATAGTATCAGTTTATCACCATCTCACTCAGTAGTCTATAGTATCAGTTATCACCATCTCACTCACTGTCTATAGTATCAGTTTATCACCATCTCACTCACTGTCTATAGTATCAGTTTATCACCATCTCACTCAGGTCTATAGTATCAGTTTATCACCATCTCACTCACTGTCTATAGTATCAGTTTATCACCATCTCACTCAGTGTCTATAGTATCAGTTTATCACCATCTCACTCAGTGTCTATAGTATCAGTTTATCACCATCTCACTCAGTGTCTATAGTATCAGTTTATCACCATCTCACTCAGTGTCTATAGTATCAGTTTATCACCATCTCACTCAGTGTCTATAGTATCAGTTTATCACCATCTCACTCAGTGGTCTATAGTATCAGTTTATCACCATCTCACTCATGTCTATAGTATCAGTTTATCACCATCTCACTCAGTGTCTATAGTATCAGTTTATCACCATCTCACTCAGTGTCTATAGTATCAGTTTATCACCATCTCACTCAGTGTCTATAGTATCAGTTTATCACCATCTCACTCAGTGTCTATAGTATCAGTTTATCACCATCTCACTCAGTGTCTATAGTATCAGTTTATCACCATCTCACTCACTGTCTATAGTATCAGTTTATCACCATCTCACTCAGTGTCTATAGTATCAGTTTATCACCATCTCACTCACTGTCTATAGTATCAGTTTATCACCATCTCACTCAGTGTCTATAGTATCAGTTTATCACCATCTCACTCAGCTGTCTATAGTATCAGTTTATCACCATCTCACTCAGTGTCTATAGTATCAGTTTATCACCATCTCACTCAGCTGTCTATAGTATCAGTTTATCACCATCTCACTCACTGTCTATAGTATCAGTTTATCACCATCTCACTCAGTGTCTATAGTATCAGTTTATCACCATCTCACTCTCAGTGTCTATAGTATCAGTTTATCACCATCTCACTCAGTGTCTATAGTATCAGTTTATCACCATCTCACTCACTGTCTATAGTATCAGTTTATCACCATCTCACTCAGTGTCTATAGTATCAGTTTATCACCATCTCACTCAGTGTCTATAGTATCAGTTTATCACCATCTCACTCACTGTCTATAGTATCAGTTTATCACCAATCTCACTCAGTGTCTATAGTATCAGTTTATCACCATCTCACTCAGTGTCTATAGTATCAGTTTATCACCATCTCACTCAGTGTCTATAGTATCAGTTTATCACCATCTCACTCAGTGTCTAGATCAGTTTATCACATCTCACTCAGTGTCTATAGTATCAGTTTATCACCATCTCACTCAGTGTCTATAGTATCAGTTTATCACCATCTCACTCAGTGTCTATAGTATCAGTTTATCACCATCTCACTCAGTGTCTATAGTATCAGTTTATCACCATCTCACTCAGTGTCTATAGTATCAGTATCACCATCTCACTCACTGTCTCTATAGCAGTTTATCACCATCTCACTCAGTGTCTATAGTATCAGTTTATCACCATCTCACTCAGTGTCTATAGTATCAGTTTATCACCATCTCACTCAGTGTCTATAGTATCAGTTTATCACCATCTCACTCAGTGTCTATAGTAATCAGTTTATCACCATCTCACTCAGTGTCTATAGTATCAGTTTATCACCATCTCACTCAGTGTCTATAGTATCAGTTATCACCATCTCACTCACTGTCTATAGTATCAGTTTATCACCATCTCACTCAGTGTCTATAGTATCAGTTTATCACCATCTCACTCAGTGTCTATAGTATCAGTTTATCACCATCTCACTCAGTGTCTATAGTATCAGTTTATCACCATCTCACTCAGTGTCTATAGTATCAGTTTATCACCATCTCACTCAGTGTCTATAGTATCAGTTAATCACCATCTCACTCAGTGTCTATAGTATCAGTTTATCACCATCTCACTCAGCTGTCTATAGTATCAGTTTATCACCATCTCACTCAGTGTCTATAGTATCAGTTTATCACCATCTCACTCAGTGTCTTAGTATCAGTTTATCACCATCTCACTCACTGTCTATAGTATCAGTTTATCACCATCTCACTCAGCTGTCTATAGTATCAGTTTATCACCATCTCACTCAGTGTCTATAGTATCAGTTTATCACCATCTCACTCACTGTCTATAGTATCAGTTTATCACCATCTCACTCAGTGTCTATAGTATCAGTTTATCACCATCTCACTCAGTGTCTATAGTATCAGTTTATCACCATCTCACTCACTGTCTATAGTATCAGTTTATCACCATCTCACTCACTGTCTATAGTACTCAGTTTATCACCATCTCACTCAGTGTCTATAGTATCAGTTTATCACCATCTCACTCAGTGTCTATAGTATCAGTTTATCACCATCTCACTCACTGTCTATAGTATCAGTTTATCACCATCCACTCACTGTCTATAGTATCAGTTTATCACCATCTCACTCAGTGTCTATAGTATCAGTTTATTCACCATCTCACTCAGTGTCTATAGTATCAGTTTATCACCATCTCACTCAGTGTCTATAGTATCAGTTTATCACCGATCTCACTCACTGTCTATAGTATCAGTTTATCACCATCTCACTCAGTGTCTATAGTATCAGTTTATCACCATCTCACTCAGTGTCTATAGTATCAGTTTATCACCATCTCACTCAGTGTCTATAGTATCAGTTTATCACCATCTCACTCACTGTCCTATAGTATCAGTTTATCACCATCTCACTCAGTGTCTATAGTATCAGTTTATCACCATCTCACTCAGTGTCTATAGTATCAGTTTATCACCATCTCACTCAGTGTCTATAGTATCAGTTTATCACCATCTCACTCACTGTCTATAGTATCAGTTTATCACCATCCCACTCAGTGTCTATAGTATCAGTTTATCACCATCTCACTCAGTGTCTATAGTATCAGTTTATCACCATCTCACTCAGTGTCTATAGTATCAGTTTATCACCATCTCACTCACTGTCTATAGTATCAGTTTATCACCATCTCACTCAGTGTCTATAGTATCAGTTTATCACCATCTCACTCAGTGTCTATAGTATCAGTTTTATCACCATCTCACTCACTGTCTATAGTATCAGTTTATCACCATCTCACTCAGTGTCTATAGTATCAGTTTATCACCATCTCACTCACTGTCTACAGTATCAGTTTATCACCATCTCACTCACTGTCTATAGTATCAGTTTAATCACCATCTCACTCACTGTCTATAGTATCAGTTTATCACCATCTCACTCACTGTCTATAGTATCAGTTTATCACCATCTCACTCAGTGTCTATAGTATCAGTTTATCACCATCTCACTCAGTGTCTATAGTATCAGTTTATCACCATCTCACTCAGTGTCTATAGTATCAGTTTATCACCATCTCACTCAGTGTCTATAGTATCAGTTTATCACCATCTCACTCAGTGTCTATAGTATCAGTTTATCACCATCTCACTCAGTGTCTATAGTATCAGTTTATCCACCATCTCACTCAGTGTCTATAGTATCAGTTTATCACCATCTCACTCAAGTGTCTATAGTATCAGTTTATCACCATCTCACTCACTGTCTATAGTATCAGTTTATCACCATCTCACTCACTGTCTATAGTATCAGTTTATCACCATCTCACTCAGTGTCTATAGTATCAGTTTATCACCATCTCACTCACTGTCTTTTGTATCAGTTTATCACCATCTCACTCATTGTCTATAGTATCAGTAGTATCACCATCTCACTCACTGTCTATAGTATCAGTTTATCACCATCTCCACTCACTGTCTATAGTATCAGTTTATCACCATCTCACTCAGTGTCTATAGTATTAGTTTATCACCATCTCACTCACTGTCTATAGTATCAGTTTATCACCATCTCACTCAGTGTCTATAGTATCAGTTTATCACCATCTCACTCAGTGTCTATAGTATCAGTTTATCACCATCTCACTCAGTGTCTATAGTATCAGTTTATCACCATCTCACTCAGTGTCTATAGTATCAGTTTATCACCATCTCACTCAGTGTCTATAGTATCAGTTTATCACCATTCTCACTCACTGTCTATAGTATCAGTTTATCACCATCTCACTCAGTGTCTATAGTATCAGTTTATCACCATCTCACTCACTGTCTATAGTATCAGTTTATCACCATCCTCACTCACTGTCTATAGTATCAGTTTATCACCATCTCACTCACTGTCTATAGTATCAGTTTATCACCATCTCACTCACTGTCTATAGTATCAGTTTATCACCATCTCACTCACTGTCTATAGTATCAGTTTATCACCATCTCACTCCAGTGTCTATAGTATCAGTTTATCACCATCTCACTCAGTGTCTATAGTATCAAGTTTATCACCATCTCACTCAGTGTCTATAGTATCAGTTTATCACCATCTCACTCAGTGTCTATAGTATCAGTTTATCACCATCTCACTCAGTGTCTATAGTATCAGTTTATCACCATCTCACTCAGTGTCTATAGTATCAGTTTATCACCATCTCACTCAGTGTCTATAGTATCAGTTTATCACCATCTCACTCAGTGTCTATAGTATCAGTTTATCACCATCTCACTCAGTGTCTATAGTATCAGTTTATCACCATCTCACTCACTGTCTATAGTATCAGTTTATCACCATCTCACTCACTGTCTATAGTATCAGTTTATCACCATCTCACTCAGTGTCTATAGTATCAGTTTATCACCATCTCACTCACTGTCTATAGTATCAGTTTTATCACCATCTCACTCACTGTCTATAGTATCAGTTTATCACCATCTCACTCAGTGTCTATAGTATCAGTTTATCACCATCTCACTCACTGTCTATAGTATCAGTTTATCACCATCTCACTCACTGTCTATAGTATCAGTTTATCACCATCTCACTTAATGTCTATTTTATCCGCTCCCCCCTCTCCCTCTCCTTGCCCCCCTCTCCCTCTCCTTGCCCCCTCTCCCTCTCCTTGCCCCCTCTCCCTCTCCTTGCCCCCCTCCCTCTCCTTCCCCCCCCCCACTCCCTGCCCCCCTCTCCTCTCCTTGCCCCCCCTCTCCCTCTCCTTGCCCCCCCTCTCCCTCTCCTTGCCCCCCTCTCCCTCTCCTTGCCCCCCCTCTCCCTCTCCTTGCCCCCCCCTCTCCCTCTCCTTCGCCCCCCCTCTCCCTCTCCTTGCCCCCCTCTCCCTCTCCTTGCCCCCCCTCTCCCTCTCCTTGCCCCCTCTCCCTCTCCTTGCCCCCCCTCTCCCTCTCCTTGCCCCCCTCTCCCTCTCCTTGCCCCTCTCCCTCTCCTCGCCCCCCCTTCTCCCTCTCCGCTCCCCCCTTCTCCCTCTCCGCTCCCCCCTTCTCCCTCTCCGCTCCCCCCTCTCCCTCTCCGCTCCCCCCTCTCCCTCTCCGCCACCCCCTTCTCCCTCTCCGCCACCCTTCTCCCTCTCCGCTCCCCCCTCTCCCTCTCCGCTCCCCCCCTCTCCCTCTCCGCTCCCCCCCTCTCCCTCTCCGCTCCCCCCTCTCCCTCTCCGCTCCCCCTCTCCCTCTCCGCTCCCCCCTTCTCCCTCTCCGCTGCCCCCTTCTCCCTCTCCGCTCCCCCCTTCTCCCTCTCCTTGCCCCCTCTCCCTCTCCATACCCCCCTCTCCCTCTCCTCGCCCCCCCCTTCTCCCTCTCCGCTCCCCCATTCTCCCTCTCCGCTCCCCCTTCTCCCTCTCCTTGCCCCCTCTCCTTCTCATTGCCCCCCCTCTCCCTCTCCTTGCCCCCCTCTCCCTCTCCTTGCCCCCCCTCTCCCTCTCCTTGCCCCCCCCTCTCCCTCTCCTTGCCCCCCCTCTCCCTCTCCTTGCCCCCCCTCTCCCTCTCCTTGCCCCCCTCTCCCTCTCCTTGCCCCCCTCTCCCTCTCCTTGCCCCCCCTCTCCCTCTCCTTGCCCCCCCTCTCCCTCTCCTTGCCCCCCTCTCCCTCTCCATACCCCCCCCTCTCCCTCTCCTCGCCCCCCCTTCTCCCTCTCCGCTCCCCCATTCTCCCTCTCCGCTCCCCCTTCTCCCTCTCCTTGCCCCCCCTCTCCCTCTCCTTGCCCCCCTCTCCCTCTCCTTGCCCCCTCTCCCTCTCCTTGCCCCCCCTCTCCCTCTCCTTGCCCCCCCTCTCCCTCTCCTTGCCCCCCCTCTCCCTCTCCTTGCCCCCCTCTCCCTCTCCTTGCCCCCCCTCTCCCTCTCCTTGCCCCCCCTCTCCCTCTCCTCGCCCCCCCCCTCTCCCTCTCCTTGCCCCCCCCCTCCCTCTCCTTGCCCCTCTCCCTCTCCGCTCCCCCCCCTCTCTGCTCCCCCCTTCTCCCTCTCTGCTCCCCCCTTCTCCCTCTCTGCTCCCCCCTTCTCCCTCTCTGCTCCCCCCTTCTCCCTCTCCGCTCCCCCCTTCTCCCCTCTCCGCTCCCCCCTTCTCCCTCTCCGCTCCCCCCTCTCCCTCTCCGCTCCCCCCTTCTCCCTCTCCGCCCCCCCTTCTCCCTCTCCGCTCCCCCCTTCTCCCTCTCTGCTCTCCCCCTTCTCCCTCTCCGCCCCCCCCTTCTCCCTCTCCGCTCCCCCCTTCTCCCTCTCCGCCCCCCCCTTCTCCCTCTCCGCCCCCCCCTTCTCCCTCTCCGCCCCCCCCTTCTCCCTCTCCGCTCCCCCCCTCTCCCTCTCCTCGCTCCCCCCTCTCCCTCTCCTCGCCCCCCCTTCTCCCTCTCTGCTCCCCCCTTCTCCCTCTCCGCCCCCCCCTTCTCCCTCTCCGCTCCCCCCTCTCCCTCTCCTCGCTCCCCCCCTCTCCCTCTCCTCGCCCCCCCTTCTCCCTCTCTGCTCCCCCCTTCTCCCTCTCTGCTCCCCCCCTTCTCCCTCTCCGCTCCCCCCTCTCCCTCTCCTCGCCCCCCCTTCTCCCTCTCTGCTCCCCCCTTCTCCCTCTCCGCTCCCCCCTCTCCCTCCCTCGCTCCCCCCTTCTCCCTCTCCTCGCCCCCCCTTCTCCCTCTCTGCTCCCCCTTCTCCCTCTCCGCTCCCCCCTTCTCCCTCTCCGCCCCCCCTTCTCCCTCTCCGCTCCCCCTTCTCCCTCTCCGCTCCCCCCCTTCTCCCTCTCTCTCCCCCCTTCTCCCTCTCTGCTCCCCCCTTTCTCCCTCTCCGCTCCTCCCTCTCCCTCTCCTCTCCCCCCCTTCTCCCTCTCCGCTCCCCCCCTTCTCCCTCTCCGCTCCCCCCCTTTCTCCCTCTCCGCTCCCCCCCCCCACCCCCTTCTCCTTCCCCGCTGGTGTAGCGAGACACCCGCCGCTAACCCCGATCTGCCCCTTTGTGCCGCAGGAAATCACCGTCCCCTCTCCCGGGCGTGGGCATTGGCTGCGACCCGGTCCAGGGGCCCGAAGAGCTGGGCCGCGACCGACCGGCGGGCAATTCGACGCGGTGAGCTGACGGGGGGTGGCCGCTCCACCGGGCCTTCAGCAGCGGGCGCCACGGACAACAGCGAGCTACTCCGCCATTTTGACAGGCCGCTGACCTCGGCGGGGGGGGCAAAGGTCATGCATCCCCTCCATCTTCCCTCTTTGTTGCCTGTACCAAGACCAGGAAAGGCGGCCTGGACTCTGCCTCCTTCCCTTTACCATTTCAACTGCTTGTGATTTTTTTTTATTATTTGGTGACTTTTTGCACGTTGTTACGTTTGCTGAATTTACGTTGGTGCATTGCTCCACCTCCATCTTACCTCACTCGTGTCCTCTGATCACTTCTGTCGCGTATATCGGGACCCGCTGACTGTGTGTTGAATCGTAAAGCTCGAATGGGACGCGTCGTTGCGCTCGGCGGTGGTGGGGATGAGGGAGGGGGGGGACCCGAAGCTCTGCTCCGTGCACTGGCGACACGGGTTCAAAGGGGTGCGACAGACCATTACCCCCCCTGTTTCTATGGGTTGCCAACTCTGACTGGGTGTCGTCCTGGAGGTTTGGTCACGTGACCTCAAAGCGCCCCCACACCCCGACCATTGGTCCACTCTCTCGCCTTCCCAGCCAATTGGAAAGGGAGCCGCCTCTTTTTTTCAAACCCAGCTTGACTCTTTTCCGCCATTGCCAATGTGGTTCCAACCAATAAACAGAAGCGTCCAAAGTAAATGGAGGGAAAACACCATCTTGTTCAGTGCCCCCCCCCAACCAAACTTCTGATTTTTTTCTCCCTTTTTTTTTGCCCCTAGCTGTTCTCCTGCAGATGCGTCTTCAATTCCTGGAGACTCCAGGGCAATCCTGGAGACTCCAGGGCAATCCTGGAGACTCCAGGGCAATCCTGGAGAGAGTTGGCAACCCCTGCTGCCGCCATATCCGGCGGTGGGGGTGAGGGAAACGAGCAGAATTGGGGGAGGGTGGGTGGGGGCGGGCGCTTTCGAACCAATCATTTCATCGTTCGGCCAAGAGCTGTGGGGGGGGGGTGGGTGTGACGGTCTGGTGCTCGACCCCTGACCCCGCCACGACCCAGCTGCCCCTGCCATTAATCGGGCCTCCGCTCCGACGGGGAGGGGAGAGAGAGAGAGAGAGAGAGAGAGACTTGCGTTTGGCCGGCAGCCGGACCGCGATGGGGAGCAGGCTGCAATGGTGGCAACGGGAGTGTTCCATTGAGGGGTGGGTGGGAGTCTGGCACGTGCTTAAAATCGGAGCCAGGCCATTCAGGAGAGAAGTCGGGAGACACTTCTTCCCGCAAAGGACGGGAGAAGTGTGGGAACTCTTTTTTTCCCCCCCCCCTACACACAAAAAAAGCGCTCGACGCTACCTCAATTAATCGTTTTAAATCTGGGACCGATAGATTTTTGCTAGCCCAGGGGTATTAAGGGATATGGAGCCAAAGGCAGGTGGATGGGGGTTAGGATACAGATCGGCCGTGATCTCGTTGAGCGGCGGAACAGGCTCGAGGGGCTGAATGGCCTGCTCCTGGACGCTGTGTTCCAAGGACAGAAGCAGGCTACCGCCATTCGAGTGTCATCATCCACTGGCTTAGTTTGTCGAACAATTAACAGCTGATTGTCACTGTTCACTAGCTGTCGTGTACGCCAGTGGGAATGGCTGCTCACCGTGTTTGCAATCGTGATCAAATGTGACCTTCACGTTTCCCTGGGGATTGCGCCAATATTCCTGCTTCACTGTGCAATGTGCAGTAGTGAGAATAGAAATCTTCGCTGGTTTGTGTGCAGTAGTGAGAATGGAGATCTTCACAGGGCAGTGTGCAATAGTGAGAATGGAGATCTTCACAGGGCAGTGTGCAATAGTGAGAATGGAGATCTTCACAGGGCAGTGTGCAATCGTGAGAATGGAGATCTTCACAGGGCAGTGTGCAATCGTGAGAATGGAGATCTTCACAGGGCGGTGTGCAATAGTGAGAATGAAGATCTTCACTGGGTGGTGTATAATAGTGCGAATGAAGATCTTCACTGTAGTGTGCAATAGTGAGAATGGAGATCTTCACAGGGCGGTGTGCAATAGTGAGAATGAAGATCTTCACTGTAGTGTGCAATAGTGAGAATGGAGATCTTCACAGGGCGGTGTGCAATAGTGAGAATGAAGATCTTCACTGTAGTGTGCAATAGTGAGAATGGAGATCTTCACAGGGCGGTGTGCAATAGTGAGAATGGAGATCTTCACAAGGCAGTGTGCAATAGTGAGAATGGAGATCATCACAGGGAGGTATGCAATAGTGAGACTGCAGATCTTCACAGGGCGGTGTGCAATAGTGAGAATGGAGATCTTCACTGGGCGATGTATAATGGTGCAAATGAAGATCTTCACTCTGTAGTGTGCAATAGTGAGAATGGAGATCTTCACAGGGCAGTGTGCAATAGTGAGAATGGAGATCTTCACAAGGCAGTGTGCAATAGTGAGAATGGAGATCATCACAGGGAGGTATGCAATAGTGAGACTGTAGATCTTCACAGGGCAGTGTGCAATAGTGAGAATAAAGATCTTCACAGGACAGTGTGCAGTAGTGAGAATGAAGATCTTCACAGGGCGGTGTGCAATAGTGAGACTGTAGATCTTCACAGGGCAGTGTGCAATAGTGAGAATGGCGATCTCCACTGTAGTGTGTAATAGTGAGAGTGCTGATTTTTCACAGGGTAGTGAGCAGCAATGAGCAGAGATCGTCAGTCTGTAGTGTGCAATAGTGAGAATGGGGATCATCACAGGGTAGCATGTAATAGTGAGAATGGGGATCATCACAGGGTAAGTGTGCAATAGTGAGAGTGGGGATTTTTCACTAGGTAATGTGCAATAGTGAGAGTGGGGATTTTTCACCAGGTAATGTGCAATAGTGAGAGTGGGGATTTTTCACTTGGTAATGTGCAATAGTGAGAATGGGGATCTTCACTAGGTAATGTGCAATAGTGAGAATGGGGATCTTCACAGGGTAGTGTGCAATAGTGAGAATGGGGATCTTCACAGGGTAGTGTGCAATAGTGAGAATGGGGATCTACACTGGGTAGTGTGCAATAGTGAGAATGGGGATCTACACTGGGTAGTGTGCAATAGTGAGAATGAGGATCTACACTGGGTAGTGTGCAATAGTGAGAATGGGGATCTCCACTGGGTAGTGTGCAGTTGTGAGAATGGGGATCTCCACTGGGTAGTGTGCAATAATGAGTAGAGATCTTCACTGTGCAGTGTACAATAGTGAGAATGGCCAATCCGATTGATATACACACTCTATATTGGCCCTTAGCCCTTCCTCTGACCTGCACCATGACCCTCGGCACGTACCCTGACCTGAACCGCGACCCTTGATCCGTTCCCCTGACCCGAACCGTGACCCTTGGCCCGTTCCCCTGACCCTTGTCCTGCACTGCGACCCTTGACCCATTTCCTAACCCCCTGTCCTGCACCATGACCCTCGCCCGTACCCTGCATCGTGACCCATGGCCCCATCCCCGAACTGCAAATGACCCTCGCCCGTACCCTGCACCCTGACCTTTGGCCTTTTCCCCTGACCTGAACCGTGACCCTTGGCCCATTCCACTGACCCCTGTCCTGCAGCCTGATCGTTGGCCTGTTCCCTGACCCGCACCATGACCTTCAGCCCATACCCTGACCCTCTGATCCCTGTCCTGCTCCGTGACCCTCGGCCCGTTCCCTGACCCCTGTCCTGCACCATGACCCTCGCCTGTACCCTGACCTGCACCGGGACCTTTGCCCCTTCCCCTGACCTGCAACGTGACCCTCGGCCCGTTCCCTGACCCCTGTCCTGCACCATGACCCTTGTCCATAACCCGAACCCTGTCCTGCACCGTGATCTGTGGCCCGTTCCTCTGACCCCCGACCCTTGGCTGGTCCCTGACCTGCACCATGACCTTTCGGGCCGCTCCCTGACCCCTGTCCTGCGTCCTGACCCTCGGCCCATTCCCTGACCCGTACCACGTGTCTCCCCGGCCCCGCCAATTCCCTGACCTGCACAATGACCATCGGCCCGTACCCTGACTTCTGACCTGCACCATGACTCTCACTGCGACCCCTGACCCCTCTCCCGCTGCGTGACACTTGACCCTTCCCCGACCCCTGTCCTGCACCGTGACCCTCGGCCGGTCCCTGCAGTATCTCAGCAGTGTAAGTGTTGTGAACCTTCCATCCACGAGTCCTGGTGCAAACTGGGCCGGGCCAGATTGTGACTGACTGATGGCACTCCGCGGAAACAGTCAGTAGATGAGGAGACACCTCCAGTATTGCTCCCGAGGGAGAGGTGATGCACTGGCCCCATTGACCACTGTTACTGGAAGCTCCGTCTCTCAGAGGGAGCTCCTCAAAATGCAACAACCTGATGGACCCTTCCCAGCGCCAGCTCACGGTACACGAAACCACAATGCCATGGCTGGCCGCACCGACTTGGGATTAAAGATCTAACTTAACACCGAGGGCGCTGACTCTCACTGGGTACGGGTCCCCCAGACACTGACTCTCACTGGGGTACGGGTCCCCCAGACACTGACTCTCACTGGGGTACGGGTCCCCCAGACACTGACTCTCACTGGTGTACAGGTCCCACAGACACTGACTTTCACTGGGGTACGGGTCCCACAGACACCGACTCTCAATGGGGTACGGGTCCCCCAGACACTGACTCTCACTGGGGTACGGGTCCCACAGACACCGACTCTCAATGGGGTAAGGGTCCCCCAGACACTGACTCTCACTGGGGTACGGGTCCCCCAGACACTGACTCTCACTGGGGTACGGGTCCCACAGGCACTGACTCTCACTGGGGTACGGGTCCCACAGACACTGACTCTCGCTGGGGTACGGGTCCCCCAGACACTGACTCTGACTGGGTTACAGGTCCCACAGACACTGACTCTGACTGGGGTACGGGTCCCCCAGACACTGACTCTCACTGGGGTACGGGTCCCCCAGACACTACCTCTCACTGGGGTACGGGTCCCCCAGAGACTGACTCTCATTGGGGTACGGGTCCCACAGACACTGACTCTCACTGGGGTACGGGTCCCACAGACAACGACTCTCACTGGGGTACGGGTCCCCCAGACACTGACTCTCACTGGGGTACGGGTCCCACAGACACCGACTCTGAATGGGGTACGGGTCCCCCAGACACTGACTCTCACTGGGGTACGGGTCCCCCAGGCACTGACTCTCACTGGGGTACGGGTCCCCCAGACACTGACTCTCGCTGGGGTACGGGTCCCACAGGCACTGACTCTCACTGGGGTACGGGTCCCCCAGAGACTGACTCTCATTGGGGTACGGGTCCCACAGACACTGACTCTCACTGGGGTACGGGTCCCACAGACAACGACTCTCACTGGGGTACGGGTCCCCCAGACACTGACTCTCACTGGGGTACGGGTCCCACAGACACCGACTCTGAATGGGGTACGGGTCCCCCAGACACTGACTCTCACTGGGGTACGGGTCCCCCAGGCACTGACTCTCACTGGGGTACGGGTCCCACAGGCACTGACTCTCGCTGGGGTACGGGTCCCACAGGCACTGACTCTCACTGGGGTACGGGTCCCACAGGCACTGACTCTCACTGGGGTCCGGGTCCCACAGACACTGACTCTCGCTGGAGTACGGGTCCCCCAGACACTGACTCTGACTGGGGTACAGGTCCCACAGACACTGACTCTGACTGGGGTACGGGTCCCCCAGACACTGACTCTCACTGGGGTACGGGTCCCCCAGACACTGACTCTCACTGGGGTACGGGTCCCCCAGACACTGACTCTCACTGGGGTACGGGTCCCACAGACACTGACCCTCACTGGGGTACGGGTCCCACAGTCACTGACTCTCACTGGGGTACGGGGTCCCACAGACACCAACTCTCACTGGGGTCCAGGCCCCACAGATACTGACTCTCACTGGGGTACGGGTCCCACAGACACTGACTCTGACTGGGTTACAGGTCCCACAGACACTGACTCTGACTGGGGTACGGGTCCCCCAGACACTGACTCTCACTGGGGTACGGGTCCCCCAGACACTACCTCTCACTGGGGTACGGGTCCCCCAGAGACTGACTCTCATTGGGGTACGGGTCCCACAGACACTGACTCTCACTGGGGTACGGGTCCCACAGACAACGACTCTCACTGGGGTACGGGTCCCCCAGACACTGACTCTCACTGGGGTACGGGTCCCACAGACACCGACTCTGAATGGGGTACGGGTCCCCCAGACACTGACTCTCACTGGGGTACGGGTCCCCCAGGCACTGACTCTCACTGGGGTACGGGTCCCCCAGACACTGACTCTCGCTGGGGTACGGGTCCCACAGGCACTGACTCTCACTGGGGTACGGGTCCCCCAGAGACTGACTCTCATTGGGGTACGGGTCCCACAGACACTGACTCTCACTGGGGTACGGGTCCCACAGACAACGACTCTCACTGGGGTACGGGTCCCCCAGACACTGACTCTCACTGGGGTACGGGTCCCACAGACACCGACTCTGAATGGGGTACGGGTCCCCCAGACACTGACTCTCACTGGGGTACGGGTCCCCCAGGCACTGACTCTCACTGGGGTACGGGTCCCACAGGCACTGACTCTCGCTGGGGTACGGGTCCCACAGGCACTGACTCTCACTGGGGTACGGGTCCCACAGGCACTGACTCTCACTGGGGTCCGGGTCCCACAGACACTGACTCTCGCTGGAGTACGGGTCCCCCAGACACTGACTCTGACTGGGGTACAGGTCCCACAGACACTGACTCTGACTGGGGTACGGGTCCCCCAGACACTGACTCTCACTGGGGTACGGGTCCCCCAGACACTGACTCTCACTGGGGTACGGGTCCCCCAGACACTGACTCTCACTGGGGTACGGGTCCCACAGACACTGACCCTCACTGGGGTACGGGTCCCACAGTCACTGACTCTCACTGGGGTACGGGGTCCCACAGACACCAACTCTCACTGGGGTCCAGGCCCCACAGATACTGACTCTCACTGGGGTACGGGTCCCACAGACACTGACTCTCACTGGGGTATAGGCCCCACAGACACCGACTTTCACTGGGGTACGGGTTTC
The DNA here is from genome assembly GCF_035084215.1 of Heptranchias perlo. Taxonomy (NCBI): domain Eukaryota; kingdom Metazoa; phylum Chordata; class Chondrichthyes; order Hexanchiformes; family Hexanchidae; genus Heptranchias; species Heptranchias perlo. Next base: position 31,183 of record NW_027139841.1, read on the forward strand.
ACAGACACCGACTTTCACTGGGGTACGGGTCCCACAGACACTGTCTCTCAATGGGATACAAGTCCCACAGACATGGAATCTCACTGGGGTACGTGACCCACAGGCACTGACTCACACTGGGTTACGGGCCCCACAGACACTGACTCTCCCTCGGCTATGGGCCCCACAGACACTGATTCTCATTGGGGAACGGGCCCCACAGACACTGACTCTCCCTCGGCTATGGGCCCCACAGACACTGATTCTCACTGGGGTACGTGACCCACAGGCACTGACTCTCACTGGGATACGGGTCCCACAGACACCGACTCTCACTGGGGTACGGGTCCCACAGACACCGACTCTCACTGGGGTACGGGTCCCACAGACACTGACTCTCACTGGGGTACGGGTCCCATAGACACTGACTCTCACTGGGGTACGGGTCCCACTGGCACTGACTCTCACTGGGTTGCGGGCCCCACAGACACTGATTCTCACTGGGGTACAGGTCCCACAGACACCGACTCTCACTGGGGTACTGGACCCACAGACACTGACTCTGACTGGGGTACGGGTCCCACTGACACTGACTGTCACTGGGGTACGGGTCCCACAGACGCTGACTTTCGCTGGGGGACAGGTCTCACAGACACAGACACTGATTCTCACTGGGGTACAGGTCCCACAGACACCGACTCTCACTGGGGTACGGGACCCACAGACACTGACTCTGACTGGGGTACGGGTCCCACTGACACTGACTCTGACTGGGGTATGGGCCCCACAGACACTGATTCTCATTGGGGAACGGGCCCCACAGACACTGACTCTCACTGGGATACGGGTCCCACAGACACCGACTCTCACTGGGGTACGGGTCCCACAGACACTGACTCTCACTGGGGTACGGGTCCCACAGACACTGACTCTCACTGGGGTACGGGTCCCACTGGCACTGACTCTCATTGGGGAACGGGCCCCACAGACACTGACTCTCACTGGGATACGGGTCCCACAGACACCGACTCTCACTGGGGTACGGGTCCCACAGACACCGACTCTCACTGGGGTACGGGTCCCACGGACACTGACTCTCACTGGGGTACGGGTCCCACAGACACTGACTCTCACTGGGGTACGGGTCCCACTGGCACTGACTCTCACTGGGTTGCGGGCCCCACAGACACTGATTCTCACTGGGGTACAGGTCCCACAGACACCGACTCTCACTGGGGTACGGGACCCATGGACACCGACTCTCACTGGGGTACGGGTCCCACAGACACTGACTCTCACTGGGGTACGGGTCCCACAGACACTGACTCTCACTGGGGTACGGGTCCCACAGACACTGACTCTCACTGGGGTACGGGTCCCACAGATACTGACTCTCACTGGGGTACGGGTCCCACTGGCACTGACTCTCACTGGGTTGCGGGTCCCACAGACACCGACTCGCACTGGGGTACGGGTCCCACAAACACAGACACTGACTCTCACTGGGGTACAGGTCCCACAGACACTGACTCTCACTGGGGTACAGGTCCCACAGACACTGACTCTCATTGGGGTACGGGTCCCACAGACACTGACTCTCACTGGCGTACAGGTCCCACAGACACGGACTCTCACTGGGGTACGGGTCCCACAGACACTGACTCTCACTGGGGTACGGGTCCCACAGACACTGACTCTCATTGTGTTGCGGGTCCCACAGACACTGACACTCACTGGTGTACGGGTCCCACAGATAATGACTCTCACTGGTGTACGGGTCCCACAGACACTGACTCTCACTGGGGTACGGGTCCCACAGACACCGACTCTCACTGGGGTACGGGTCCCACACACACTGACTCTCACTGGGGTACGGGTCCCACAGACAATGACTCTCACTGAGGTACGGGTCCCACAGACACCGACTCACACTGGGGTACGGGTCCCACAGACACCGACTCTCACTGGGGTACGGGTCCCACTGACACGGACTCTCACTGGGGTACGGGTCCCACAGACACTGACTCTCACTGGGTTACGGGTCCCACTGACACTGACTCTCACTGGGGTATGGGCCCCACAGACACTGTCTCTCAATGGGATACAAGTCCCACAGACATGGAATCTCACGGGTCCGTCACCCACAGGCACTGACTCACACTGGGTTACAGGCCCCACAGCCACTGACTCACACTGGGGTTCGGGTCCCACAGACACTGACTCTCACCGGGGTTCGGGTCCCACAGACGTTGACTCACACTGGGGTACGGGTCCCACAGACACTGACTCTCACTGGGGTACGGGTCCCCCAGACACTGACTCTGAGGTACGGGTCCCACAGACACTGACTCTCACTGGGATATGGGTGATCAGACACTGACTCTCACTGGGTTACGGGTCCCACAGACACTGACTCTCCCTCTGGTATAGGCCCCACAGACACCGACTTTCACTGGGATACAGGTCCCACAGACACAGATATTGACTCTGACTGTGGTACGGGTCCCACAGACACTGACTCTTCCTCGGCTATGGGCCCCACAGACACTGATTCTCATTGGGGAACGGGTCCCACAGGCACTGACTCTCACTGGGATACGGGTCCCACAGACACTGACTCTCACTGGGGTACGGGTCCTACAGGCACTGACTCTGACTGGGGTACGGGTCCCACAGGCACTGACTCTCACTGGGGTACGGGTCCCACAGGGACTGACTCTCACTGGGGTACGGGTCCCACAGACACTGACTCTCGCTGGGGTACAGGTCCCCCAGACACTGACTCTGACTGGGGTACAGGTCCCACAGACACTGACTCTGACTGGGGTACGGGTCCCCCAGACACTGACTCTCACTGGGGTACGGGTCCCCCAGACACTGACTCTCACTGGGGTACGGATCCCCCAGACACGGACTCTCACTGGGGTACGGGTCCCACAGACACTGACTCTCACTGGGGTACGGGTCCCACAGACACCGACTCTCACTGGGGTACGGGTCCCACAGTCACTGACTCTCACTGGGGTACGGGGTCCCACAGACACCGACTCTCACTGGGGTACGGGTCCCACAGGCACCGACTCTCACTGGGGTACGGGTCCCACAGTCACTGACTCTCACTGGGGTACGGGGTCCCACAGACACCGACTCTCACTGCGGTCCGGGCCCCACAGATACTGACTCTCACTGGGGTACGGGCCCCACAGATACTGACTCTCACTGCGGTATAGGCCCCACAGACACCGACTTTCACTGGGGTACGGGTTGCACAGACACCGACTTTCACTGGGGTATGGGCCCCACAGACACTGTCTCTCAATGGGATACAAGTCCCACAGACATGGAATCTCACTGAGGTACGTGACCCACAGGCACTCACTCACACTGGGTTACGGGCCCCACAGACACTGACTCTCACTGGGATATGGGTGATCAGACACTGACTCTCACTGGGTTACGGGTCCCACAGACACTGACTCTCCCTCGGCTACGGGCCCCACAGACACTGATTCTCATTGGGGAACGGGCCCCACAGACACTGACTCTAACTGGGGTACGGGTCCCACAGACACCGACTCTCACTGGGGTACGGGTCCCACAGACACTGACTCTCACTGGGGTACGGGTCCCACAGACACTGACTCTCACTGGGGTACGGGTCCCACTGGCACTGACTCTCACTGGGGTACGGGTCCCACTGGCACTGACTCTCACTGGGTTGCGGGTCCCACAGACACGGACTCTCACTGGGGTACGGGTCCCACAGACACTGACTCTCACTGGGTACGGGTCGCACAGACACTGACTCTCACTGGGGTAGGGGTCCCACAGATGCTGACTCTCACTGGGGTACGGGTCCCACAGACACTGACTCTCATTGGGGTGCGGGCCCCACAGACACTGATTCTCACTGGGGTACGGGTCCCACAGACACCGACTCTCACTGGGGTACGGGACCCACAGACACTAACTCTCACTGGGGTACGGGTCCCACAGGTACTGACTCTCACTGGGATATGGGTGATCAGACACTGACTCTCACTGGGGTACGGGTCCCACAGACACTGACTCTCACTGGGGTACGGGTCCCACTGGCACTGACTCTCACTGGGTTGCGGGTCCCACAGACACTGACTCGCACTGGGGTATGGGTCCCACAAACACAGACACTGACTCTCACTGGGGTACAGGTCCCACAGGCACTGACTCTCATTGGGGTGCGGGCCCCACAGACACTGATTCTCACTGGGGTACAGGTCCCACAGACACGGACTCTCACTGGGGTACGGGTCCCACAGACACTGACTCTCACTGGGCTACGGGTATCACAGATAATGACTCTCACTGGTGTACGGGTCCCACAGACACTGACTCTCACTGGGGTACGGGTCCCACAGACAATGACTCTCACTGGGTTGCGGGTCCCACAGACACTGACTCTGACTGGGGTACGGGTCCCACTGGCACTGACTCTCACTGGGTTACGGGTCCCACAGACACGGACTCTCACTGGGGTACGGGTCCCACAGACACCGACTCTCACTGGGTACGGGTCCCACAGACACTGACTCTCACTGGGGTACGGGTCGCACAGACACTGACTCTCACTGGGGTACGGGCCCCACAGACACTGACTCTCACTGGGTTGCGGGTCCCACAGACACGGACTCTCACTGGGGTACGGGTCCCAAAGACACAGACTCTCACTGGGGTACGGGTCCCACAAACACTGATGTTCGCTGGGGTTCAGGTCTCTCAGACACTGACTCTCACTGGGGTATGGGACCCACAGACACTGACTCTCACTGGGGTACGGGTCCCACAGACACTGACTCTCACTGGGTACGGGTCCCACAGACACTGACTCTCATTGGGGTGCGGGCCCCACAGACACTGATTCTCACTGGGGTACGGGTCCCACAGACACTGACTCTCATTGGGGTGCGGGCCCCACAGACACTGATTCTCACTGGGGTACAGGTTCCACAGTCACTGACTCTCACTGGGGTACGGGCCCCACAGATACTGACTCTCACTGGGCTACGGGTATCACAGACACTGACTCTCACTGGGGTACGGGTATCACAGACACTGACTCTCACTGGGCTACGGGTTCCACGGGCACTGACTCTCACTAGGGTACGGGTCCCACACACACCGACTCTCACTGGGGTACGGGTCCCACAGACACTGACTCTCACTGGGGTACGGGTCCCACAGACACCGACTCTCACTGGGGTACGGGTCCCACAGACACTGACTCTCACTGGGGTACGGGTCCCACGGGCACTGACTCTCACTGGGGTACGGGTCCCACACACACCGACTCTCACTGGGGTACGGGCCCCACAGACACTGACTCTCACTGGGGTACGGGTCCCACAGACACCGACTCTCACTGGGGTACGGGTCCCACAGACACTGACTCTCACTGGGGTACGGGTCCCGCGGACACTGACTCTCACTGGGGTACGGGTCCCACAGACACTGACTCTCACTGGGGTACGGGTCCCACAGACACGGACTCTCACTGGGGTACGGGTCCCATAGACACAGACTCTCACTGGGGTATGGGTCCCACAAACACTGATTTTCGCTGGGGTTCAGGTCTCTCTGACACTGACTCTCACTGGGGTACGGGACCCACAGACACTGACTCCCACTGGGGTACGGGTCCCACAGACACTGACTCTCACTGGGGTACGGGTCCCACACACACGGACTCTCACTGGGTTGCGGGTCCCACAGACACGGACTCTCACTGGGGTACGGGTCCCACAGACACTGACTCTCACTGGGGTACAGGTCCCACAGACACGGACTCTCACTGGGGTACGGGTCGCACAGACACGGACTCTCACTGGGGGACGGGTCCCACAGACACGGACTCTCACTGGGTACGGGTCCCACAGACACTGACTCTCACTGGGGTACGGGTCCCACAGACACGGACTCTCACTGGGGTACGGGTCCCACAGACACTGACTCTCACTGGGTACGGGTCCCACAGACACTGACTCTCATTGGGGTGCGGGCCCCACAGACACTGATTCTCACTGGGGTACGGGTCCCACAGACACTGACTCTCATTGGGGTGCGGGCCCCACAGACACTGATTCTCACTGGGGTACGGGTCCCACAGACACTGACTCTCACTGGGGTACGGGTCCCACAGACACTGACTCTCACTGGGGTACGGGTCCCACAGACACTGACTCTCACTGGGGTACGGGTCCCACAGACACCGACTCTCACTGGGGTACGGGTCCCATAGACACCGACTCTCACTGGGGTACGGGTCCCACAGACACTGACTCTCATTGGGGTGCGGGCCCCACAGACACTGATTCTCACTGGGGTACGGGTCCCACAGACTCTGACTCTCACTGGGGTACAGGTTCCACAGTCACTGACTCTCACTGGGGTACGGGCCCCACAGATACTGACTCTCACTGGGCTATGGGTATCACAGACACTGACTCTCACTGGGGTACGGGTATCACAGACACTGACTCTCACTGGGCTACGGGTTCCACGGGCACTGACTCTCACTGGGGTACGGGTCCTACACACACCGACTCTCACTGGGTTGAGGGTCCCACTGGCACTGACTCTCACTGGGGTACGGGTCCCACAAACACAGACACTGACTCTGACTGGCGTACAGGTCCCACAGACACTGACTCTCATTGGGGTGCGGGCCCCACAGACACTGATTCTCACTGGGGTACGGGTCCCACAGACACGGACTCTCACTGGGGTACGGGTCCCACATACACGGACTCTCACTGGGGTACGGGTCCCACAGACACTGACTCTCACTGGGGTACGGGTCCCACAGACACTGACTCTCATTGGGTTGCGGGTCCCACAGACACGGACTCTCACTGGGGTACGGGACCCACAGACACTGACTCTCACTGGGGTACGGGTCCCAATGGCACTGACTCTCATTGGGTTGCTGGTCCCACAGACACGGACTCTCACTGTGTTGCGGGCCCCACGGATACTGATTCTCACTGGGGTACGGGTCCCACTGGCACTGACTCTCACTGGGGTACGGGTCCCACTGGCACTGACTCTCACTGGGGTACGGATCCCACAGACACTGACTCTCACTGGGGTACTGGTCCCACAGACACTGACTCTCACTGGGGTACGGGTCCCACAGACACGGACTCTCACTGGGGTACGGGTCCCACAGACACTGACTCTCACTGGGGTATTGGCCCCACAGACACCGACTCTCACTGGGGTACGGGTCCCACAGACACCGACTCTCACTGGGGTATTGGCCCCACAGACACCGACTCTCACTGGGGTACAGGTCCCACAGACACTGACTCTGACTGGGGTACGGGTCCCACAGACACTGACTCTGACTGGGGTACGGGTCCCACAGACACTGACTCTCACTGGGGTACTGGTCCCACAGACACTGACTCTCACTGAGGTACTGGTCCCACAGACACTGACTCTCACTGGGTTGCGGGTCCCACTGGCACTGACTCTCATTGGGTTGCGGGCCCCACAGACACGGACTCTCACTGTGTTGCGGGCCCCACAGACACTGACTCTCACTGGGGTACAGGTCCCACAGACACCGACTCTCACTGGGGTACGGGTCCCACAGACACGGACTCTCACTGGGGTACGGGTCCCACAGACACTGACTCTCACTGGGGTATTGGCCCCACAGACACCGACTCTCACTGGGGTACAGGTCCCACAGACACTGACTCTGACTAGGGTACGGGTCCCACAGACACTGACTCTCACTGGGGTACGGGTCCCACAGACACTGACTCTCACTGGGGTACAGGTCCCACAGACACCGACTCTCACTGGGGTACGGGTCCCACAGACACGGACTCTCACTGGGGTACGGGTCCCACAGACACTGACTCTCACTGGGGTATTGGCCCCACAGACACCGACTCTCACTGGGGTACGGGTCCCACAGACACCGACTCTCACTGGGGTATTGGCCCCACAGACACCGACTCTCACTGGGGTACAGGTCCCACAGACACTGACTCTGACTAGGGTACGGGTCCCACAGACACTGACTCTCACTGGGGTACGGGTCCCACAGACACTGACTCTGACTGGGGTACGGGTCCCACAGACACTGACTCTCACTGGGGTACGGGTCCCACAGACACGGACTCTCACTGGGTACGGGTCCCACAGACACGGACTCTCACTGGGGTACGGGTCCCACAGACACCGACTCTCACTGGGGTACGGGTCCCACTGATACTGACTCTCACTGGGGTACGGGTCCCACAGACGCCGACTCTCACTGGGGTACGGGTCCCACAGACGCCGACTCTCACTGGGGTACGGGTCCCACACACACTGACTCCCACTGGGGTACGGGTCCCACAGACACAGACCTACACTGGGGTATGGGTCCCACAGGCACTGACTCTGACTGGGTTACTGGTCCCACTGACACTGACTCTCACTGGGGTACGGGACCCACAGACACTGACAATCACTGGGGTACGGGTCCCTCGGACACGGACTCTCACTGGGGTACGGGTCCCACAGACACAGACTCTCACTGGGTTACGGGTCCCACAGACACGGACTCTCACTGGGGTACGGGTCCCACAGACACCAACTCTCACTGGGGTACAGGTCCCACAGACACTGACTCTCACTGGGTACGGGTCCCACAGACACGGACTCTCACTGGGGTACGGGTCCCACTGATACTGACTCTCACTGGGGTACGGGTCCCACAGACGCCGACTCTCACTGGGGTACGGGTCCCACAGACGCCGACTCTCACTGGGGTACGGGTCCCACAGACACTGACTCTCACTGGGGTACGGGTCCCACAGACACGGACTCCCACTGTGGTACGGGTCCCGCAGGCACTGACTCTCACTGGGGTACGGGTCCCACTGGCACTGACTCTCACTGGGTTGAGGGTCCCACAGATACTGACTCGCACTGGGGTACCGGTCCCACAAACACAGACACTGACTCTGACTGGCATACAGGTCCCACAGACACTGACTCTCACTGGGTACGGGTCCCACAGACACTGACTCTCATTGGGGTACAGGTCCCACAGACAAGGACTCTCACTGGGGTACGGGTCCCACAGACACGGACTCTCACTGGGGTACGGGTCCCACAGACACTGACTCTCACTGGGTACGGGTCCCACAGACACTGACTCTCACTGGGGTACGGGTCCCACAGACACTGACTCTCACTGGGTACGGGTCCCACAGACACTGACTCTCATTGGGGTACGGGCCCCACAGACACTGATTCTCACTGGGGTACGGGTCCCACAGACACTGACTCTCATTGGGGTGCGGGCCCCACAGACACTGATTCTCACTGGGGTACAGGTTCCACAGTCACTGACTCTCACTGGGGTACGGGCCCCACAGATACTGACTCTCACTGGGCTACGGGTATCACAGACACTGACTCTCACTGGGCTACGGGTTCCACGGGCACTGACTCTCACTGGGGTACGGGTCCCACACACACCGACTCTCACTGGGGTACGGGTCCCACAGACACTGACTCTCACTGGGGTACGGGTCCCACAGACACCGACTCTCACTGGGGTACGGGTCCCACAGACACTGACTCTCACTGGGGTACGGGTCCCGCGGACACTGACTCTCACTGGGGTACGGGTCCCACAGACACGGACTCTCACTGGGGTACGGTTCCCATAGACACAGACTCTCACTGGGGTATGGGTCCCACAAACACTGATTTTCGCTGGGGTTCAGGTCTCTCTGACACTGACTCTCACTGGGGTACGGGACCCACAGACACTGACTCTCACTGGGGTACGGGTCCCACAGACACTGACTCTCACTGGGGTACGGGTCCCACACACACGGACTCTCACTGGGTTGCGGGTCCCACAGACACGGACTCTCACTGGGGTACGGGTCCCACAGACACGGACTCTCACTGGGGTACGGGTCCCACAGACACTGACTCTCACTGGGTACGGGTCCCACAGACACTGACTCTCATTGGGGTGCGGGCCCCACAGACACTGATTCTCACTGGGGTACGGGTCCCACAGACACTGACTCTCATTGGGGTGCGGGCCCCACAGACACTGATTCTCACTGGGGTACGGGTCCCACAGACTCTGACTCTCACTGGGCTACGGGTATCACAGACACTGACTCTCACTGGGGTACGGGTATCACAGACACTGACTCTCACTGGGCTACGGGTTCCACACACACCGACTCTGACTGGGTTGAGGGTCCCACAGACACTGACTCTCACTGGGGTACGGGTCCCACAGACACTGACTCTCACTGGGGTACGGGTCCCACTGGCACTGACTCTCACTGGGGTACGGGTCCCACAAACACAGACACTGACTCTGACTGGCGTACAGGTCCCACAGACACTGACTCTCATTGGGGTGCGGGCCCCACAGACACTGATTCTCACTGGGGTACGGGTCCCACAGACACGGACTCTCACTGGGGTACGGGTCCCACATACATGGACTCTCACTGGGGTACGGGTCCCACAGACACTGACTCTCACTGGGGTACGGGTCCCACAGACACTGACTCTCATTGGGTTGCGGGTCCCACAGACACGGACTCTCACTGGGGTACGGGACCCACAGACACTGACTCTCACTGGGGTACGGGTCCCAATGGCACTGACTCTCATTGGGTTGCGGGTCCCACAGACACGGACTCTCACTGTGTTGCGGGCCCCACGGATACTGATTCTCACTGGGGTACGGGTCCCACTGGCACTGACTCTCACTGGGGTACGGGTCCCACTGGCACTGACTCTCACTGGGGTACGGATCCCACAGACACTGACTCTCACTGGGGTACTGGTCCCACAGACACTGACTCTCACTGGGGTACGGGTCCCACAGACACGGACTCTCACTGGGGTACGGGTCCCACAGACACTGACTCTCACTGGGGTATTGGCCCCACAGACACCGACTCTCACTGGGGTACGGGTCCCACAGACACCGACTCTCACTGGGGTATTGGCCCCACAGACACCGACTCTCACTGGGGTACAGGTCCCACAGACACTGACTCTGACTGGGGTACGGGTCCCACAGACACTGACTCTGACTGGGGTACGGGTCCCACAGACACTGACTCTCACTGGGGTACTGGTCCCACAGACACTGACTCTCACTGAGGTACTGGTCCCACAGACACTGACTCTCACTGGGTTGCGGGTCCCACTGGCACTGACTCTCATTGGGTTGCGGGTCCCACAGACACGGACTCTCACTGTGTTGCGGGCCCCACAGACACTGACTCTCACTGGGGTACAGGTCCCACAGACACCGACTCTCACTGGGGTACGGGTCCCACAGACACGGACTCTCACTGGGGTACGGGTCCCACAGACACTGACTCTCACTGGGGTATTGGCCCCACAGACACCGACTCTCACTGGGGTACAGGTCCCACACACACTGACTCTGACTAGGGTACGGGTCCCACAGACACTGACTCTCACTGGGGTACGGGTCCCACAGACACTGACTCTCACTGGGGTGCAGGTCCCACAGACACCGACTCTCACTGGGGTGCAGGTCCCACAGACACCGACTCTCACTGGGGTACGGGTCCCACAGACACGGACTCTCACTGGGGTACGGGTCCCACAGACACTGACTCTCACTGGGGTATTGGCCCCACAGACACCGACTCTCACTGGGGTACGGGTCCCACAGACACCGACTCTCACTGGGATATTGGCCCCACAGACACCGACTCTCACTGGGGTACAGGTCCCACAGACACTGACTCTGACTAGGGTACGGGTCCCACAGACACTGACTCTCACTGGGGTACGGGTCCCACAGACACTGACTCTCACTGGGGTACGGGTCCCACAGACACTGACTCTCACTGGGGTACGGGTCCCACAGACACGGACTCTCACTGGGTACGGGTCCCACAGACACGGACTCTCACTGGGGTACGGGTTCCACTGATACTGACTCTCACTGGGGTACGGGTCCCACAGACGCCGACTCTCACTGGGGTACGGGTCCCACAGACGCCGACTCTCACTGGGGTACGGGTCCCACACACACTGACTCCCACTGGGGTATGGGTCCCACAGACACTGACTCTCACTGGGGTACGGGTCCCACTGACACGGACCTACACTGGGGTATGGGTCCCACAGGCACTGACTCTGACTGGGTTACTGGTCCCACTGACACTGACTCTCACTGGGGTACGGGTCCCACAGACACTGACTCTCACTGGGGTACGGGTCCCACAGACACGGACTCTCACTGAGGTACGGGTCCCACAGACACCAACTCTCACTGGGGTACAGGTCCCACAGACACTGACTCTCACTGGGTACGGGTCCCACAGACACGGACTCTCACTGGGGTACGGGTCCCACAGACACTGACTCTCATTGGGGTGCGGGCCCCACAGACACTGATTCTCACTGGGGTACGGGTCCCACAGACACTGACTCTCACTGGGGTACGGGTCCCACAGACACTGACTCTCACTGGGGTACGGGTCCCACAGACACTGACTCTCACTGGGGTACGGGTCCCACAGACACTGACTCTCACTGGGGTACGGGTCCCACAGACACCGACTCTCACTGGGGTACGGGTCCCATAGACACCGACTCTCACTGGGGTACGGGTCCCACAGACACTGACTCTCATTGGGGTGCGGGCCCCACAGACACTGATTCTCACTGGGGTACGGGTCCCACAGACTCTGACTCTCACTGGGGTACAGGTTCCACAGTCACTGACTCTCACTGGGGTACGGGCCCCACAGATACTGACTCTCACTGGGCTACGGGTATCACAGACACTGACTCTCACTGGGGTACGGGTATCACAGACACTGACTCTCACTGGGCTACGGGTTCCACGGGCACTGACTCTCACTGGGGTACGGGTCCTACACACACCGACTCTCACTGGGTTGAGGGTCCCACTGGCACTGACTCTCACTGGGGTACGGGTCCCACAAACACAGACACTGACTCTGACTGGCGTACAGGTCCCACAGACACTGACTCTCACTGGGGTACGGGTCCCACAGACACGGACTCTCACTGGGGTACGGGTCCCACATACACGGACTCTCACTGGGGTACGGGTCCCACAGACACTGACTCTCACTGGGGTACGGGTCCCACAGACACTGACTCTCATTGGGTTGCGGGTCCCACAGACACGGACTCTCACTGGGGTACGGGACCCACAGACACTGACTCTCACTGGGGTACGGGTCCCAATGGCACTGACTCTCATTGGGTTGCTGGTCCCACAGACACGGACTCTCACTGTGTTGCGGGCCCCACGGATACTGATTCTCACTGGGGTACGGGTCCCACTGGCACTGACTCTCACTGGGGTACGGGTCCCACTGGCACTGACTCTCACTGGGGTACGGATCCCACAGACACTGACTCTCACTGGGGTACTGGTCCCACAGACACTGACTCTCACTGGGGTACGAGTCCCACAGACACGGACTCTCACTGGGGTACGGGTCCCACAGACACTGACTCTCACTGGGGTATTGGCCCCACAGACACCGACTCTCACTGGGGTACGGGTCCCACAGACACTGACTCTCACTGGGGTACGGGTCCCACAGACACTGACTCTGACTGGGGTACGGGTCCCACAGACACTGACTCTCACTGGGGTACTGGTCCCACAGACACTGACTCTCACTGAGGTACTGGTCCCACAGACACTGACTCTCACTGGGTTGCGGGTCCCACTGGCACTGACTCTCATTGGGTTGCGGGCCCCACAGACACGGACTCTCACTGTGTTGCGGGCCCCACAGACACTGACTCTCACTGGGGTACAGGTCCCACAGACACCGACTCTCACTGGGGTACGGGTCCCACAGACACGGACTCTCACTGGGGTACGGGTCCCACAGACACTGACTCTCACTGGGGTATTGGCCCCACAGACACCGACTCTCACTGGGGTACAGGTCCCACAGACACTGACTCTGACTAGGGTACGGGTCCCACAGACACTGACTCTCACTGGGGTACGGGTCCCACAGACACTGACTCTCACTGGGGTACAGGTCCCACAGACACCGACTCTCACTGGGGTACGGGTCCCACAGACACGGACTCTCACTGGGGTACGGGTCCCACAGACACTGACTCTCACTGGGGTATTGGCCCCACAGACACCGACTCTCACTGGGGTACGGGTCCCACAGACACCGACTCTCACTGGGGTATTGGCCCCACAGACACCGACTCTCACTGGGGTACAGGTCCCACAGACACTGACTCTGACTAGGGTACGGGTCCCACAGACACTGACTCTCACTGGGGTACGGGTCCCACAGACACTGACTCTGACTGGGGTACGGGTCCCACAGACACTGACTCTCACTGGGGTACGGGTCCCACAGACACGGACTCTCACTGGGTACGGGTCCCACAGACACGGACTCTCACTGGGGTACGGGTCCCACAGACACCGACTCTCACTGGGGTACGGGTCCCACTGATACTGACTCTCACTGGGGTACGGGTCCCACAGACGCCGACTCTCACTGGGGTACGGGTCCCACAGACGCCGACTCTCACTGGGGTACGGGTCCCACACACACTGACTCCCACTGGGGTACGGGTCCCACAGACACAGACCTACACTGGGGTATGGGTCCCACAGGCACTGACTCTGACTGGGTTACTGGTCCCACTGACACTGACTCTCACTGGGGTACGGGACCCACAGACACTGACAATCACTGGGGTACGGGTCCCTCGGACACGGACTCTCACTGGGGTACGGGTCCCACAGACACAGACTCTCACTGGGTTACGGGTCCCACAGACACGGACTCTCACTGGGGTACGGGTCCCACAGACACCAACTCTCACTGGGGTACAGGTCCCACAGACACTGACTCTCACTGGGTACGGGTCCCACAGACACGGACTCTCACTGGGGTACGGGTCCCACTGATACTGACTCTCACTGGGGTACGGGTCCCACAGACGCCGACTCTCACTGGGGTACGGGTCCCACAGACGCCGACTCTCACTGGGGTACGGGTCCCACAGACACTGACTCTCACTGGGGTACGGGTCCCACAGACACGGACTCTCACTGTGGTACGGGTCCCGCAGGCACTGACTCTCACTGGGGTACGGGTCCCACTGGCACTGACTCTCACTGGGTTGAGGGTCCCACAGATACTGACTCGCACTGGGGTACCGGTCCCACAAACACAGACACTGACTCTGACTGGCATACAGGTCCCACAGACACTGACTCTCACTGGGTACAGGTCCCACAGACACTGACTCTCATTGGGGTACAGGTCCCACAGACAAGGACTCTCACTGGGGTACGGGTCCCACAGACACGGACTCTCACTGGGGTACGGGTCCCACAGACACTGACTCTCACTGGGTACGGGTCCCACAGACACTGACTCTCACTGGGGTACGGGTCCCACAGACACTGACTCTCACTGGGTACGGGTCCCACAGACACTGACTCTCATTGGGGTACGGGCCCCACAGACACTGATTCTCACTGGGGTACGGGTCCCACAGACACTGACTCTCATTGGGGTGCGGGCCCCACAGACACTGATTCTCACTGGGGTACAGGTTCCACAGTCACTGACTCTCACTGGGGTACGGGCCCCACAGATACTGACTCTCACTGGGCTACGGGTATCACAGACACTGACTCTCACTGGGCTACGGGTTCCACGGGCACTGACTCTCACTGGGGTACGGGTCCCACACACACCGACTCTCACTGGGGTACGGGTCCCACAGACACTGACTCTCACTGGGGTACGGGTCCCACAGACACCGACTCTCACTGGGGTACGGGTCCCACAGACACTGACTCTCACTGGGGTACGGGTCCCGCGGACACTGACTCTCACTGGGGTACGGGTCCCACAGACACGGACTCTCACTGGGGTACGGTTCCCATAGACACAGACTCTCACTGGGGTATGGGTCCCACAAACACTGATTTTCGCTGGGGTTCAGGTCTCTCTGACACTGACTCTCACTGGGGTACGGGACCCACAGACACTGACTCTCACTGGGGTACGGGTCCCACAGACACTGACTCTCACTGGGGTACGGGTCCCACACACACGGACTCTCACTGGGTTGCGGGTCCCACAGACACGGACTCTCACTGGGGTACGGGTCCCACAGACACGGACTCTCACTGGGGTACGGGTCCCACAGACACTGACTCTCACTGGGTACGGGTCCCACAGACACTGACTCTCATTGGGGTGCGGGCCCCACAGACACTGATTCTCACTGGGGTACGGGTCCCACAGACACTGACTCTCATTGGGGTGCGGGCCCCACAGACACTGATTCTCACTGGGGTACGGGTCCCACAGACTCTGACTCTCACTGGGCTACGGGTATCACAGACACTGACTCTCACTGGGGTACGGGTATCACAGACACTGACTCTCACTGGGCTACGGGTTCCACACACACCGACTCTGACTGGGTTGAGGGTCCCACAGACACTGACTCTCACTGGGGTACGGGTCCCACAGACACTGACTCTCACTGGGGTACGGGTCCCACTGGCACTGACTCTCACTGGGGTACGGGTCCCACAAACACAGACACTGACTCTGACTGGCGTACAGGTCCCACAGACACTGACTCTCATTGGGGTGCGGGCCCCACAGACACTGATTCTCACTGGGGTACGGGTCCCACAGACACGGACTCTCACTGGGGTACGGGTCCCACATACATGGACTCTCACTGGGGTACGGGTCCCACAGACACTGACTCTCACTGGGGTACGGGTCCCACAGACACTGACTCTCATTGGGTTGCGGGTCCCACAGACACGGACTCTCACTGGGGTACGGGACCCACAGACACTGACTCTCACTGGGGTACGGGTCCCAATGGCACTGACTCTCATTGGGTTGCGGGTCCCACAGACACGGACTCTCACTGTGTTGCGGGCCCCACGGATACTGATTCTCACTGGGGTACGGGTCCCACTGGCACTGACTCTCACTGGGGTACGGGTCCCACTGGCACTGACTCTCACTGGGGTACGGATCCCACAGACACTGACTCTCACTGGGGTACTGGTCCCACAGACACTGACTCTCACTGGGGTACGGGTCCCACAGACACGGACTCTCACTGGGGTACGGGTCCCACAGACACTGACTCTCACTGGGGTATTGGCCCCACAGACACCGACTCTCACTGGGGTACGGGTCCCACAGACACCGACTCTCACTGGGGTATTGGCCCCACAGACACCGACTCTCACTGGGGTACAGGTCCCACAGACACTGACTCTGACTGGGGTACGGGTCCCACAGACACTGACTCTGACTGGGGTACGGGTCCCACAGACACTGACTCTCACTGGGGTACTGGTCCCACAGACACTGACTCTCACTGAGGTACTGGTCCCACAGACACTGACTCTCACTGGGTTGCGGGTCCCACTGGCACTGACTCTCATTGGGTTGCGGGTCCCACAGACACGGACTCTCACTGTGTTGCGGGCCCCACAGACACTGACTCTCACTGGGGTACAGGTCCCACAGACACCGACTCTCACTGGGGTACGGGTCCCACAGACACGGACTCTCACTGGGGTACGGGTCCCACAGACACTGACTCTCACTGGGGTATTGGCCCCACAGACACCGACTCTCACTGGGGTACAGGTCCCACACACACTGACTCTGACTAGGGTACGGGTCCCACAGACACTGACTCTCACTGGGGTACGGGTCCCACAGACACTGACTCTCACTGGGGTGCAGGTCCCACAGACACCGACTCTCACTGGGGTGCAGGTCCCACAGACACCGACTCTCACTGGGGTACGGGTCCCACAGACACGGACTCTCACTGGGGTACGGGTCCCACAGACACTGACTCTCACTGGGGTATTGGCCCCACAGACACCGACTCTCACTGGGGTACGGGTCCCACAGACACCGACTCTCACTGGGATATTGGCCCCACAGACACCGACTCTCACTGGGGTACAGGTCCCACAGACACTGACTCTGACTAGGGTACGGGTCCCACAGACACTGACTCTCACTGGGGTACGGGTCCCACAGACACTGACTCTCACTGGGGTACGGGTCCCACAGACACTGACTCTCACTGGGGTACGGGTCCCACAGACACGGACTCTCACTGGGTACGGGTCCCACAGACACGGACTCTCACTGGGGTACGGGTTCCACTGATACTGACTCTCACTGGGGTACGGGTCCCACAGACGCCGACTCTCACTGGGGTACGGGTCCCACAGACGCCGACTCTCACTGGGGTACGGGTCCCACACACACTGACTCCCACTGGGGTATGGGTCCCACAGACACTGACTCTCACTGGGGTACGGGTCCCACTGACACGGACCTACACTGGGGTATGGGTCCCACAGGCACTGACTCTGACTGGGTTACTGGTCCCACTGACACTGACTCTCACTGGGGTACGGGTCCCACAGACACTGACTCTCACTGGGGTACGGGTCCCACAGACACGGACTCTCACTGAGGTACGGGTCCCACAGACACCAACTCTCACTGGGGTACAGGTCCCACAGACACTGACTCTCACTGGGTACGGGTCCCACAGACACGGACTCTCACTGGGGTACGGGTCCCACAGACACTGACTCTCATTGGGGTGCGGGCCCCACAGACACTGATTCTCACTGGGGTACGGGTCCCACAGACACTGACTCTCACTGGGGTACGGGTCCCACAGACACTGACTCTCACTGGGGTACGGGTCCCACAGACACTGACTCTCACTGGGGTACGGGTCCCACAGACACCGACTCTCACTGGGGTACGGGTCCCATAGACACCGACTCTCACTGGGGTACGGGTCCCACAGACACTGACTCTCATTGGGGTGCGGGCCCCACAGACACTGATTCTCACTGGGGTACGGGTCCCACAGACTCTGACTCTCACTGGGGTACAGGTTCCACAGTCACTGACTCTCACTGGGGTACGGGCCCCACAGATACTGACTCTCACTGGGCTACGGGTATCACAGACACTGACTCTCACTGGGGTACGGGTATCACAGACACTGACTCTCACTGGGCTACGGGTTCCACGGGCACTGACTCTCACTGGGGTACGGGTCCTACACACACCGACTCTCACTGGGTTGAGGGTCCCACTGGCACTGACTCTCACTGGGGTACGGGTCCCACAAACACAGACACTGACTCTGACTGGCGTACAGGTCCCACAGACACTGACTCTCATTGGGGTGCGGGCCCCACAGACACTGATTCTCACTGGGGTACGGGTCCCACAGACACGGACTCTCACTGGGGTACGGGTCCCACATACACGGACTCTCACTGGGGTACGGGTCCCACAGACACTGACTCTCACTGGGGTACGGGTCCCACAGACACTGACTCTCATTGGGTTGCGGGTCCCACAGACACGGACTCTCACTGGGGTACGGGACCCACAGACACTGACTCTCACTGGGGTACGGGTCCCAATGGCACTGACTCTCATTGGGTTGCTGGTCCCACAGACACGGACTCTCACTGTGTTGCGGGCCCCACGGATACTGATTCTCACTGGGGTACGGGTCCCACTGGCACTGACTCTCACTGGGGTACGGGTCCCACTGGCACTGACTCTCACTGGGGTACGGATCCCACAGACACTGACTCTCACTGGGGTACTGGTCCCACAGACACTGACTCTCACTGGGGTACGAGTCCCACAGACACGGACTCTCACTGGGGTACGGGTCCCACAGACACTGACTCTCACTGGGGTATTGGCCCCACAGACACCGACTCTCACTGGGGTACGGGTCCCACAGACACTGACTCTCACTGGGGTACGGGTCCCACAGACACTGACTCTGACTGGGGTACGGGTCCCACAGACACTGACTCTCACTGGGGTACTGGTCCCACAGACACTGACTCTCACTGAGGTACTGGTCCCACAGACACTGACTCTCACTGGGTTGCGGGTCCCACTGGCACTGACTCTCATTGGGTTGCGGGCCCCACAGACACGGACTCTCACTGTGTTGCGGGCCCCACAGACACTGACTCTCACTGGGGTACAGGTCCCACAGACACCGACTCTCACTGGGGTACGGGTCCCACAGACACGGACTCTCACTGGGGTACGGGTCCCACAGACACTGACTCTCACTGGGGTATTGGCCCCACAGACACCGACTCTCACTGGGGTACAGGTCCCACAGACACTGACTCTGACTAGGGTACGGGTCCCACAGACACTGACTCTCACTGGGGTACGGGTCCCACAGACACTGACTCTCACTGGGGTACAGGTCCCACAGACACCGACTCTCACTGGGGTACGGGTCCCACAGACACGGACTCTCACTGGGGTACGGGTCCCACAGACACTGACTCTCACTGGGGTATTGGCCCCACAGACACCGACTCTCACTGGGGTACGGGTCCCACAGACACCGACTCTCACTGGGGTATTGGCCCCACAGACACCGACTCTCACTGGGGTACAGGTCCCACAGACACTGACTCTGACTAGGGTACGGGTCCCACAGACACTGACTCTCACTGGGGTACGGGTCCCACAGACACTGACTCTGACTGGGGTACGGGTCCCACAGACACTGACTCTCACTGGGGTACGGGTCCCACAGACACGGACTCTCACTGGGTACGGGTCCCACAGACACGGACTCTCACTGGGGTACGGGTCCCACAGACACCGACTCTCACTGGGGTACGGGTCCCACTGATACTGACTCTCACTGGGGTACGGGTCCCACAGACGCCGACTCTCACTGGGGTACGGGTCCCACAGACGCCGACTCTCACTGGGGTACGGGTCCCACACACACTGACTCCCACTGGGGTACGGGTCCCACAGACACAGACCTACACTGGGGTATGGGTCCCACAGGCACTGACTCTGACTGGGTTACTGGTCCCACTGACACTGACTCTCACTGGGGTACGGGACCCACAGACACTGACAATCACTGGGGTACGGGTCCCTCGGACACGGACTCTCACTGGGGTACGGGTCCCACAGACACAGACTCTCACTGGGTTACGGGTCCCACAGACACGGACTCTCACTGGGGTACGGGTCCCACAGACACCAACTCTCACTGGGGTACAGGTCCCACAGACACTGACTCTCACTGGGTACGGGTCCCACAGACACGGACTCTCACTGGGGTACGGGTCCCACTGATACTGACTCTCACTGGGGTACGGGTCCCACAGACGCCGACTCTCACTGGGGTACGGGTCCCACAGACGCCGACTCTCACTGGGGTACGGGTCCCACAGACACTGACTCTCACTGGGGTACGGGTCCCACAGACACGGACTCTCACTGTGGTACGGGTCCCGCAGGCACTGACTCTCACTGGGGTACGGGTCCCACTGGCACTGACTCTCACTGGGTTGAGGGTCCCACAGATACTGACTCGCACTGGGGTACCGGTCCCACAAACACAGACACTGACTCTGACTGGCATACAGGTCCCACAGACACTGACTCTCACTGGGTACGGGTCCCACAGACACTGACTCTCATTGGGGTACAGGTCCCACAGACAAGGACTCTCACTGGGGTACGGGTCCCACAGACACGGACTCTCACTGGGGTACGGGTCCCACAGACACTGACTCTCACTGGGTACGGGTCCCACAGACACTGACTCTCACTGGGGTACGGGTCCCACAGACACTGACTCTCACTGGGTACGGGTCCCACAGACACTGACTCTCATTGGGGTACGGGCCCCACAGACACTGATTCTCACTGGGGTACGGGTCCCACAGACACTGACTCTCATTGGGGTGCGGGCCCCACAGACACTGATTCTCACTGGGGTACAGGTTCCACAGTCACTGACTCTCACTGGGGTACGGGCCCCACAGATACTGACTCTCACTGGGCTACGGGTATCACAGACACTGACTCTCACTGGGCTACGGGTTCCACGGGCACTGACTCTCACTGGGGTACGGGTCCCACACACACCGACTCTCACTGGGGTACGGGTCCCACAGACACTGACTCTCACTGGGGTACGGGTCCCACAGACACCGACTCTCACTGGGGTACGGGTCCCACAGACACTGACTCTCACTGGGGTACGGGTCCCGCGGACACTGACTCTCACTGGGGTACGGGTCCCACAGACACGGACTCTCACTGGGGTACGGTTCCCATAGACACAGACTCTCACTGGGGTATGGGTCCCACAAACACTGATTTTCGCTGGGGTTCAGGTCTCTCTGACACTGACTCTCACTGGGGTACGGGACCCACAGACACTGACTCTCACTGGGGTACGGGTCCCACAGACACTGACTCTCACTGGGGTACGGGTCCCACACACACGGACTCTCACTGGGTTGCGGGTCCCACAGACACGGACTCTCACTGGGGTACGGGTCCCACAGACACGGACTCTCACTGGGGTACGGGTCCCACAGACACTGACTCTCACTGGGTACGGGTCCCACAGACACTGACTCTCATTGGGGTGCGGGCCCCACAGACACTGATTCTCACTGGGGTACGGGTCCCACAGACACTGACTCTCATTGGGGTGCGGGCCCCACAGACACTGATTCTCACTGGGGTACGGGTCCCACAGACTCTGACTCTCACTGGGCTACGGGTATCACAGACACTGACTCTCACTGGGGTACGGGTATCACAGACACTGACTCTCACTGGGCTACGGGTTCCACACACACCGACTCTGACTGGGTTGAGGGTCCCACTGGCACTGACTCTCACTGGGGTACGGGTCCCACAAACACAGACACTGACTCTGACTGGCGTACAGGTCCCACAGACACTGACTCTCATTGGGGTGCGGGCCCCACAGACACTGATTCTCACTGGGGTACGGGTCCCACAGACACGGACTCTCACTGGGGTACGGGTCCCACATACACGGACTCTCACTGGGGTACGGGTCCCACAGACACTGACTCTCATTGGGGTGCGGGCCCCACAGACACTGATTCTCACTGGGGTACGGGTCCCACAGACACTGACTCTCACTGGGGTACGGGTCCTACAGACACTGACTCTCACTGGGGTACGGGTCCCACAGACACTGACTCTCACTGGGGTACGGGTCCCACAGACACCGACTCTCACTGGGGTACGGGTCCCATAGACACCGACTCTCACTGGGGTACGGGTCCCACAGACACTGACTCTCATTGGGGTGCGGGCCCCACAGACACTGATTCTCACTGGGGTACGGGTCCCACAGACTCTGACTCTCACTGGGGTACAGGTTCCACAGTCACTGACTCTCACTGGGGTACGGGCCCCACAGATACTGACTCTCACTGGGCTACGGGTATCACAGACACTGACTCTCACTGGGGTACGGGTATCACAGACACTGACTCTCACTGGGCTACGGGTTCCACGGGCACTGACTCTCACTGGGGTACGGGTCCTACACACACCGACTCTCACTGGGTTGAGGGTCCCACTGGCACTGACTCTCACTGGGGTACGGGTCCCACAAACACAGACACTGACTCTGACTGGCGTACAGGTCCCACAGACACTGACTCTCATTGGGGTGCGGGCCCCACAGACACTGATTCTCACTGGGGTACGGGTCCCACAGACACGGACTCTCACTGGGGTACGGGTCCCACATACACGGACTCTCACTGGGGTACGGGTCCCACAGACACTGACTCTCACTGGGGTACGGGTCCCACAGACACTGACTCTCATTGGGTTGCGGGTCCCACAGACACGGACTCTCACTGGGGTACGGGACCCACAGACACTGACTCTCACTGGGGTACGGGTCCCAATGGCACTGACTCTCATTGGGTTGCTGGTCCCACAGACACGGACTCTCACTGTGTTGCGGGCCCCACGGATACTGATTCTCACTGGGGTACGGGTCCCACTGGCACTGACTCTCACTGGGGTACGGGTCCCACTGGCACTGACTCTCACTGGGGTACGGATCCCACAGACACTGACTCTCACTGGGGTACTGGTCCCACAGACACTGACTCTCACTGGGGTACGGGTCCCACAGACACGGACTCTCACTGGGGTACGGGTCCCACAGACACTGACTCTCACTGGGGTATTGGCCCCACAGACACCGACTCTCACTGGGGTACGGGTCCCACAGACACCGACTCTCACTGGGGTATTGGCCCCACAGACACCGACTCTCACTGGGGTACAGGTCCCACAGACACTGACTCTGACTGGGGTACGGGTCCCACAGACACTGACTCTGACTGGGGTACGGGTCCCACAGACACTGACTCTCACTGGGGTACTGGTCCCACAGACACTGACTCTCACTGAGGTACTGGTCCCACAGACACTGACTCTCACTGGGTTGCGGGTCCCACTGGCACTGACTCTCATTGGGTTGCGGGCCCCACAGACACGGACTCTCACTGTGTTGCGGGCCCCACAGACACTGACTCTCACTGGGGTACAGGTCCCACAGACACCGACTCTCACTGGGGTACGGGTCCCACAGACACGGACTCTCACTGGGGTACGGGTCCCACAGACACTGACTCTCACTGGGGTATTGGCCCCACAGACACCGACTCTCACTGGGGTACAGGTCCCACAGACACTGACTCTGACTAGGGTACGGGTCCCACAGACACTGACTCTCACTGGGGTACGGGTCCCACAGACACTGACTCTCACTGGGGTACAGGTCCCACAGACACCGACTCTCACTGGGGTACGGGTCCCACAGACACGGACTCTCACTGGGGTACGGGTCCCACAGACACTGACTCTCACTGGGGTATTGGCCCCACAGACACCGACTCTCACTGGGGTACGGGTCCCACAGACACCGACTCTCACTGGGGTATTGGCCCCACAGACACCGACTCTCACTGGGGTACAGGTCCCACAGACACTGACTCTGACTAGGGTACGGGTCCCACAGACACTGACTCTCACTGGGGTACGGGTCCCACAGACACTGACTCTGACTGGGGTACGGGTCCCACAGACACTGACTCTCACTGGGGTACGGGTCCCACAGACACGGACTCTCACTGGGTACGGGTCCCACAGACACGGACTCTCACTGGGGTACGGGTCCCACAGACACCGACTCTCACTGGGGTACGGGTCCCACTGATACTGACTCTCACTGGGGTACGGGTCCCACAGACGCCGACTCTCACTGGGGTACGGGTCCCACAGACGCCGACTCTCACTGGGGTACGGGTCCCACACACACTGACTCCCACTGGGGTACGGGTCCCACAGACACAGACCTACACTGGGGTATGGGTCCCACAGGCACTGACTCTGACTGGGTTACTGGTCCCACTGACACTGACTCTCACTGGGGTACGGGACCCACAGACACTGACAATCACTGGGGTACGGGTCCCTCGGACACGGACTCTCACTGGGGTACGGGTCCCACAGACACAGACTCTCACTGGGTTACGGGTCCCACAGACACGGACTCTCACTGGGGTACGGGTCCCACAGACACCAACTCTCACTGGGGTACAGGTCCCACAGACACTGACTCTCACTGGGTACGGGTCCCACAGACACGGACTCTCACTGGGGTACGGGTCCCACTGATACTGACTCTCACTGGGGTACGGGTCCCACAGACGCCGACTCTCACTGGGGTACGGGTCCCACAGACGCCGACTCTCACTGGGGTACGGGTCCCACAGACACTGACTCTCACTGGGGTACGGGTCCCACAGACACGGACTCTCACTGTGGTACGGGTCCCGCAGGCACTGACTCTCACTGGGGTACGGGTCCCACTGGCACTGACTCTCACTGGGTTGAGGGTCCCACAGATACTGACTCGCACTGGGGTACCGGTCCCACAAACACAGACACTGACTCTGACTGGCATACAGGTCCCACAGACACTGACTCTCACTGGGTACGGGTCCCACAGACACTGACTCTCATTGGGGTACAGGTCCCACAGACAAGGACTCTCACTGGGGTACGGGTCCCACAGACACGGACTCTCACTGGGGTACGGGTCCCACAGACACTGACTCTCACTGGGTACGGGTCCCACAGACACTGACTCTCACTGGGGTACGGGTCCCACAGACACTGACTCTCACTGGGTACGGGTCCCACAGACACTGACTCTCATTGGGGTACGGGCCCCACAGACACTGATTCTCACTGGGGTACGGGTCCCACAGACACTGACTCTCATTGGGGTGCGGGCCCCACAGACACTGATTCTCACTGGGGTACAGGTTCCACAGTCACTGACTCTCACTGGGGTACGGGCCCCACAGATACTGACTCTCACTGGGCTACGGGTATCACAGACACTGACTCTCACTGGGCTACGGGTTCCACGGGCACTGACTCTCACTGGGGTACGGGTCCCACACACACCGACTCTCACTGGGGTACGGGTCCCACAGACACTGACTCTCACTGGGGTACGGGTCCCACAGACACCGACTCTCACTGGGGTACGGGTCCCACAGACACTGACTCTCACTGGGGTACGGGTCCCGCGGACACTGACTCTCACTGGGGTACGGGTCCCACAGACACGGACTCTCACTGGGGTACGGTTCCCATAGACACAGACTCTCACTGGGGTATGGGTCCCACAAACACTGATTTTCGCTGGGGTTCAGGTCTCTCTGACACTGACTCTCACTGGGGTACGGGACCCACAGACACTGACTCTCACTGGGGTACGGGTCCCACAGACACTGACTCTCACTGGGGTACGGGTCCCACACACACGGACTCTCACTGGGTTGCGGGTCCCACAGACACGGACTCTCACTGGGGTACGGGTCCCACAGACACGGACTCTCACTGGGGTACGGGTCCCACAGACACTGACTCTCACTGGGTACGGGTCCCACAGACACTGACTCTCATTGGGGTGCGGGCCCCACAGACACTGATTCTCACTGGGGTACGGGTCCCACAGACACTGACTCTCATTGGGGTGCGGGCCCCACAGACACTGATTCTCACTGGGGTACGGGTCCCACAGACTCTGACTCTCACTGGGCTACGGGTATCACAGACACTGACTCTCACTGGGGTACGGGTATCACAGACACTGACTCTCACTGGGCTACGGGTTCCACACACACCGACTCTGACTGGGTTGAGGGTCCCACTGGCACTGACTCTCACTGGGGTACGGGTCCCACAAACACAGACACTGACTCTGACTGGCGTACAGGTCCCACAGACACTGACTCTCATTGGGGTGCGGGCCCCACAGACACTGATTCTCACTGGGGTACGGGTCCCACAGACACGGACTCTCACTGGGGTACGGGTCCCACATACATGGACTCTCACTGGGGTACGGGTCCCACAGACACTGACTCTCACTGGGGTACGGGTCCCACAGACACTGACTCTCATTGGGTTGCGGGTCCCACAGACACGGACTCTCACTGGGGTACGGGACCCACAGACACTGACTCTCACTGGGGTACGGGTCCCAATGGCACTGACTCTCATTGGGTTGCGGGTCCCACAGACACGGACTCTCACTGTGTTGCGGGCCCCACGGATACTGATTCTCACTGGGGTACGGGTCCCACTGGCACTGACTCTCACTGGGGTACGGGTCCCACTGGCACTGACTCTCACTGGGGTACGGATCCCACAGACACTGACTCTCACTGGGGTACTGGTCCCACAGACACTGACTCTCACTGGGGTACGGGTCCCACAGACACGGACTCTCACTGGGGTACGGGTCCCACAGACACTGACTCTCACTGGGGTATTGGCCCCACAGACACCGACTCTCACTGGGGTACGGGTCCCATAGACACCGACTCTCACTGGGGTATTGGCCCCACAGACACCGACTCTCACTGGGGTACAGGTCCCACAGACACTGACTCTGACTGGGGTACGGGTCCCACAGACACTGACTCTGACTGGGGTACGGGTCCCACAGACACTGACTCTCACTGGGGTACTGGTCCCACAGACACTGACTCTCACTGAGGTACTGGTCCCACAGACACTGACTCTCACTGGGTTGCGGGTCCCACTGGCACTGACTCTCATTGGGTTGCGGGTCCCACAGACACGGACTCTCACTGTGTTGCGGGCCCCACAGACACTGACTCTCACTGGGGTACAGGTCCCACAGACACCGACTCTCACTGGGGTACGGGTCCCACAGACACGGACTCTCACTGGGGTACGGGTCCCACAGACACTGACTCTCACTGGGGTATTGGCCCCACAGACACCGACTCTCACTGGGGTACAGGTCCCACACACACTGACTCTGACTAGGGTACGGGTCCCACAGACACTGACTCTCACTGGGGTACGGGTCCCACAGACACTGACTCTCACTGGGGTGCAGGTCCCACAGACACCGACTCTCACTGGGGTGCAGGTCCCACAGACACCGACTCTCACTGGGGTACGGGTCCCACAGACACGGACTCTCACTGGGGTACGGGTCCCACAGACACTGACTCTCACTGGGGTATTGGCCCCACAGACACCGACTCTCACTGGGGTACGGGTCCCACAGACACCGACTCTCACTGGGATATTGGCCCCACAGACACCGACTCTCACTGGGGTACAGGTCCCACAGACACTGACTCTGACTAGGGTACGGGTCCCACAGACACTGACTCTCACTGGGGTACGGGTCCCACAGACACTGACTCTCACTGGGGTACGGGTCCCACAGACACTGACTCTCACTGGGGTACGGGTCCCACAGACACGGACTCTCACTGGGTACGGGTCCCACAGACACGGACTCTCACTGGGGTACGGGTTCCACTGATACTGACTCTCACTGGGGTACGGGTCCCACAGACGCCGACTCTCACTGGGGTACGGGTCCCACAGACGCCGACTCTCACTGGGGTACGGGTCCCACACACACTGACTCCCACTGGGGTATGGGTCCCACAGACACTGACTCTCACTGGGGTACGGGTCCCACTGACACAGACCTACACTGGGGTATGGGTCCCACAGGCACTGACTCTGACTGGGTTACTGGTCCCACTGACACTGACTCTCACTGGGGTACGGGTCCCACAGACACTGACTCTCACTGGGGTACGGGTCCCACAGACACGGACTCTCACTGAGGTACGGGTCCCACAGACACCAACTCTCACTGGGGTACAGGTCCCACAGACACTGACTCTCACTGGGTACGGGTCCCACAGACACGGACTCTCACTGGGGTACGGGTCCCACTGATACTGACTCTCACTGGGGTACGGGTCCCACAGACGCCGACTCTCACTGGGGTACGGGTCCCACAGACGCCGACTCTCACTGGGGTACGGGTCCCACAGACACTGACTCTCACTGGGGTACGGGTCCCACAGACACGGACTCTCACTGGGGTACGGGTCCCACAGACACGGACTCTCACTGTGGTACGGGTCCCACAGGCACTGACTCTCACTGGGGTACGGGTCCCACTGGCACTGACTCTCACTGGGTTGAGGGTCCCACAGATACTGACTCGCACTGGGGTACCGGTCCCACAAACACAGACACTGACTCTGACTGGCATACAGGTCCCACAGACACTGACTCTCACTGGGTACGGGTCCCACAGACACTGACTCTCATTGGGGTACAGGTCCCACAGACACGGACTCTCACTGGGGTACGGGTCCCACAGACACGGACTCTCACTGGGGTACGGGTCCCACAGACACTGACTCTGACTGGGTACGGGTCCCACAGACACTGACTCTCACTGGGGTACGGTTCCCACAGACACTGACTCTCACTGGGTACGGGTCCCACAGACACTGACTCTCACTGGGGTACGGGTCCCACAGACACTGACTCTCACTGGGGTACGGGTCCCACAGACACTGACTCTCATTGGGGTGCGGGCCCCACAGACACTGATTCTCACTGGGGTACAGGTTCCACAGTCACTGACTCTCACTGGGGTACGGGTATCACAGACACTGACTCTCACTGGGCTACGGGTTCCACGGGCACTGACTCTCACTGGGGTACGGGTCCCACACACACCGACTCTCACTGGGGTACGGGTCCCACAGACACTGACTCTCACTGGGGTACGGGTCCCACAGACACCGACTCTCACTGGGGTACGGGTCCCACAGACACTGACTCTCACTGGGGTACGGGTCCCGCGGACACTGACTCTCACTGGGGTACGGGTCCCACAGACACGGACTCTCACTGGGGTACGGGTCCCATAGACACAGACTCTCACTGGGGTATGGGTCCCACAAACACTGATTTTCGCTGGGGTTCAGGTCTCTCTGACACTGACTCTCACTGGGGTACGGGACCCACAGACACTGACTCTCACTGGGGTACGGGTCCCACACACACGGACTCTCACTGGGTTGCGGGTCCCACAGACACGGACTCTCACTGGGGTACGGGTCCCACAGACACTGACTCTCACTGGGGTACGGGTCCCACACACACGGACTCTCACTGGGTTGCGGGTCCCACAGACACGGACTCTCACTGGGGTACGGGTCCCACAGACACTGACTCTCACTGGGGTACAGGTCCCACAGACACGGACTCTCACTGGGGTACGGGTCCCACAGACACGGACTCTCACTGGGGTACGGGTCCCACAGACACTGACTCTCACTGGGTACGGGTCCCACAGACACTGACTCTCACTGGGGTACGGGTCCCACAGACACGGACTCTCACTGGGGTACGGGTCCCACAGACACTGACTCTCACTGGGTACGGGTCCCACAGACACTGACTCTCATTGGGGTGCGGGCCCCACAGACACTGATTCTCACTGGGGTACGGGTCCCACAGACACTGACTCTCATTGGAGTGCGGGCCCCACAGACACTGATTCTCACTGGGGTACGGGTCCCACAGACTCTGACTCTCACTGGGCTACGGGTATCACAGACACTGACTCTCACTGGGGTACGGGTATCACAGACACTGACTCTCACTGGGCTACGGGTTCCACGGGCACTGACTCTCACTGGGGTACGGGTCCCACACACACCGACTCTCACTGGGGTACGGGTCCCACAGACACTGACTCTCACTGGGGTACGGGTCCCACAGACACCGACTCTCACTGGGGTACGGGTCCCACAGACACTGACTCTCAGTGGGGTACGGGTCCCGCGGACACTGACTCTCACTGGGGTACGGGTCCCACTGACACGGACTCTCACTGGGGTACGGGTCCCATAGACACAGACTCTCACTGGGGTATGGGTCCCACAAACACTGATTTTCGCTGGGGTTCAGGTCTGTCTGACACTGACTCTCACTGGGGTACGGGACCCACAGACACTGACTCTCACTGGGGTACGGGTCCCACACACACGGACTCTCACTGGGTTGCGGGTCCCACAGACACGGACTCTCACTGGGGTACGGGTCCCACAGACACTGACTCTCACTGGGGTACGGGTCCCACACACACGGACTCTCACTGGGTTGCGGGTCCCACAGACACGGACTCTCACTGGGGTACGGGTCCCACAGACACTGACTCTCACTGGGGTACAGGTCCCACAGACACGGACTCTCACTGGGGTACGGGTCCCACAGACACTGACTCTCACTGGGGTACGGGTCCCACAGACACGGACTCTCACTGGGGTACGGGTCCCACAGACACTGACTCTCACTGGGTACGGGTCCCACAGACACTGACTCTCACTGGGGTACGGGTCCCACAGACACGGACTCTCACTGGGGTACGGGTCCCACAGACACTGACTCTCACTGGGTACGGGTCCCACAGACACTGACTCTCATTGGGGTGCGGGCCCCACAGACACTGATTCTCACTGGGGTACGGGTCCCACAGACACTGACTCTCATTGGGGTGCGGGCCCCACAGACACTGA
Source organism: Heptranchias perlo (assembly GCF_035084215.1). Lineage (NCBI taxonomy): Eukaryota > Metazoa > Chordata > Chondrichthyes > Hexanchiformes > Hexanchidae > Heptranchias > Heptranchias perlo. The sequence continues at coordinate 63,125 of NW_027139841.1, forward strand.
TTCTCACTGGGGTACGGGTCCCACAGACTCTGACTCTCACTGGGCTACGGGTATCACAGACACTGACTCTCACTGGGGTACGGGTATCACAGACACTGACTCTCACTGGGCTACGGGTTCCACGGGCACTGACTCTCACTGGGGTACGGGTCCCACACACACCGACTCTGACTGGGTTGAGGGTCCCACTGGCACTGACTCTCACTGGGGTACGGGTCCCACAAACACAGACACTGACTCTGACTGGCGTACAGGTCCCACAGACACTGACACTCATTGGGGTGCGGGCCCCACAGACACTGATTCTCACTGGGGTACGGGTCCCACAGACACGGACTCTCACTGGGGTACGGGTTCCACTGATACTGACTCTCACTGGGGTACGGGTCCCACAGACGCCGACTCTCACTGGGGTACGGGTCCCACAGACGCCGACTCTCACTGGGGTACGGGTCCCACACACACTGACTCCCACTGGGGTATGGGTCCCACAGACACTGACTCTCACTGGGGTACGGGTCCCACTGACACAGACCTACACTGGGGTATGGGTCCCACAGGCACTGACTCTGACTGGGTTACTGGTCCCACTGACACTGACTCTCACTGGGGTACGGGTCCCACAGACACTGACTCTCACTGGGGTACGGGTCCCACAGACACGGACTCTCACTGAGGTACGGGTCCCACAGACACCAACTCTCACTGGGGTACAGGTCCCACAGACACTGACTCTCACTGGGTACGGGTCCCACAGACACGGACTCTCACTGGGGTACGGGTCCCACTGATACTGACTCTCACTGGGGTACGGGTCCCACAGACGCCGACTCTCACTGGGGTACGGGTCCCACAGACGCCGACTCTCACTGGGGTACGAGTCCCACAGACACTGACTCTCACTGGGGTACGGGTCCCACAGACACGGACTCTCACTGGGGTACGGGTCCCACAGACACGGACTCTCACTGTGGTACGGGTCCCACAGGCACTGACTCTCACTGGGGTACGGGTCCCACTGGCACTGACTCTCACTGGGTTGAGGGTCCCACAGATACTGACTCGCACTGGGGTACCGGTCCCACAAACACAGACACTGACTCTGACTGGCATACAGGTCCCACAGACACTGACTCTCACTGGGTACGGGTCCCACAGACACTGACTCTCATTGGGGTACAGGTCCCACAGACACGGACTCTCACTGGGGTACGGGTCCCACAGACACGGACTCTCACTGGGGTACGGGTCCCACAGACACTGACTCTGACTGGGTACGGGTCCCACAGACACTGACTCTCACTGGGGTACGGTTCCCACAGACACTGACTCTCACTGGGTACGGGTCCCACAGACACTGACTCTCACTGGGGTACGGGTCCCACAGACACTGACTCTCACTGGGGTACGGGTCCCACAGACACTGACTCTCATTGGGGTGCGGGCCCCACAGACACTGATTCTCACTGGGGTACAGGTTCCACAGTCACTGACTCTCACTGGGGTACGGGTATCACAGACACTGACTCTCACTGGGCTACGGGTTCCACGGGCACTGACTCTCACTGGGGTACGGGTCCCACACACACCGACTCTCACTGGGGTACGGGTCCCACAGACACTGACTCTCACTGGGGTACGGGTCCCACAGACACCGACTCTCACTGGGGTACGGGTCCCACAGACACTGACTCTCACTGGGGTACGGGTCCCGCGGACACTGACTCTCACTGGGGTACGGGTCCCACAGACACGGACTCTCACTGGGGTACGGGTCCCATAGACACAGACTCTCACTGGGGTATGGGTCCCACAAACACTGATTTTCGCTGGGGTTCAGGTCTCTCTGACACTGACTCTCACTGGGGTACGGGACCCACAGACACTGACTCTCACTGGGGTACGGGTCCCACACACACGGACTCTCACTGGGTTGCGGGTCCCACAGACACGGACTCTCACTGGGGTACGGGTCCCACAGACACTGACTCTCACTGGGGTACGGGTCCCACACACACGGACTCTCACTGGGTTGCGGGTCCCACAGACACGGACTCTCACTGGGGTACGGGTCCCACAGACACTGACTCTCACTGGGGTACAGGTCCCACAGACACGGACTCTCACTGGGGTACGGGTCCCACAGACACGGACTCTCACTGGGGTACGGGTCCCACAGACACTGACTCTCACTGGGTACGGGTCCCACAGACACTGACTCTCACTGGGGTACGGGTCCCACAGACACGGACTCTCACTGGGGTACGGGTCCCACAGACACTGACTCTCACTGGGTACGGGTCCCACAGACACTGACTCTCATTGGGGTGCGGGCCCCACAGACACTGATTCTCACTGCGGTACGGGTCCCACAGACACTGACTCTCATTGGAGTGCGGGCCCCACAGACACTGATTCTCACTGGGGTACGGGTCCCACAGACTCTGACTCTCACTGGGCTACGGGTATCACAGACACTGACTCTCACTGGGGTACGGGTATCACAGACACTGACTCTCACTGGGCTACGGGTTCCACGGGCACTGACTCTCACTGGGGTACGGGTCCCACACACACCGACTCTCACTGGGGTACGGGTCCCACAGACACTGACTCTCACTGGGGTACGGGTCCCACAGACACCGACTCTCACTGGGGTACGGGTCCCACAGACACTGACTCTCACTGGGGTACGGGTCCCGCGGACACTGACTCTCACTGGGGTACGGGTCCCACTGACACGGACTCTCACTGGGGTACGGGTCCCATAGACACAGACTCTCACTGGGGTATGGGTCCCACAAACACTGATTTTCGCTGGGGTTCAGGTCTCTCTGACACTGACTCTCACTGGGGTACGGGACCCACAGACACTGACTCTCACTGGGGTACGGGTCCCACACACACGGACTCTCACTGGGTTGCGGGTCCCACAGACACGGACTCTCACTGGGGTACGGGTCCCACAGACACTGACTCTCACTGGGGTACGGGTCCCACACACACGGACTCTCACTGGGTTGCGGGTCCCACAGACACGGACTCTCACTGGGGTACGGGTCCCACAGACACTGACTCTCACTGGGGTACAGGTCCCACAGACACGGACTCTCACTGGGGTACGGGTCCCACAGACACGGACTCTCACTGGGGTACGGGTCCCACAGACACTGACTCTCACTGGGTACGGGTCCCACAGACACTGACTCTCACTGGGGTACGGGTCCCACAGACACGGACTCTCACTGGGGTACGGGTCCCACAGACACTGACTCTCACTGGGTACGGGTCCCACAGACACTGACTCTCATTGGGGTGCGGGCCCAACAGACACTGATTCTCACTGGGGTACGGGTCCCACAGACACTGACTCTCATTGGGGTGCGGGCCCCACAGACACTGATTCTCACTGGGGTACGGGTCCCACAGACTCTGACTCTCACTGGGCTACGGGTATCACAGACACTGACTCTCACTGGGGTACGGGTATCACAGACACTGACTCTCACTGGGCTACGGGTTCCACGGGCACTGACTCTCACTGGGGTACGGGTCCCACACACACCGACTCTGACTGGGTTGAGGGTCCCACTGGCACTGACTCTCACTGGGGTACGGGTCCCACAAACACAGACACTGACTCTGACTGGCGTACAGGTCCCACAGACACTGACTCTCATTGGGGTGCGGGCCCCACAGACACTGATTCTCACTGGGGTACGGGTCCCACAGACACGGACTCTCACTGGGGTACGGGTCCCACATACACGGACTCTCACTGGGGTACGGGTCCCACAGACACTGACTCTCACTGGGGTACGGGTCCCACAGACACTGACTCTCATTGGGTTGCGGGTCCCACAGACACGGACTCTCACTGGTGTACGGGACCCACAGACACTGACTCTCACTGGGGTACGGGTCCCAATGGCACTGACTCTCATTGGGTTGCGGGTCCCACAGACACGGACTCTCACTGTGTTGCGGGCCCCACGGATACTGATTCTCACTGGGGTACGGGTCCCACTGGCACTGACTCTCACTGGGGTACGGGTCCCACTGGCACTGACTCTCACTGGGGTACGGATCCCACAGACACTGACTCTCACTGGGGTACGGGTCCCTCAGACACCGACTCTCACTGGGGTCCGGGCCCCACAGACACCGACTCTCACTGGGGTATTGGCCCCACAGACACCGACTCTCACTGGGGTACAGGTCCCACAGACACTGACTCTGACTGGGGTACGGGTCCCACAGACACTGACTCTGACTGGGGTACGGGTCCCACAGACACTGACTCTCACTGAGGTACTGGTCCCACAGACACTGACTCTCACTGGGTTGCGGGTCCCACTGGCACTGACTCTCATTGGGTTGCGGGTCCCACAGACACGGACTCTCACTGTGTTGCGGGCCCCACAGACACTGACTCTCACTGGGGTACAGGTCCCACAGACACCGACTCTCACTGGGGTACGGGTCCCACAGACACCGACTCTCACTGGGGTACGGGTCCCACAGACACTGACTCTCACTGGGGTATTGGCCCCACAGACACCGACTCTCACTGGGGTACAGGTCCCACACACACTGACTCTGACTAGGGTACGGGTCCCACAGACACTGACTCTCACTGGGGTACGGGTCCCACAGACACTGACTCTCACTGGGGTACAGGTCCCACAGACACCGACTCTCACTGGGGTACGGGTCCCACAGACACGGACTCTCACTGGGGTACGGGTCCCACAGACACTGACTCTCACTGGGGTATTGGCCCCACAGACACCGACTCTCACTGGGGTACGGGTCCCACAGACACCGACTCTCACTGGGGTATTGGCCCCACAGACACCGACTCTCACTGGGGTACAGGTCCCACAGACACCGACTCTGACTCGGGTACGGGTCCCACAGACACTGACTCTCACTGGGGTACGGGTCCCACAGACACTGACTCTCACTGGGGTACGGGTCCCACAGACACTGACTCTCACTGGGGTACGGGTCCCACAGACACGGACTCTCACTGGGTACGGGTCCCACAGACACGGACTCTCACTGGGGTACGGGTCCCACTGACACTGACTCTCACTGGGGTACGGGTCCCACAGACGCCGACTCTCACTGGGGTACGGGTCCCACAGACGCCGACTCTCACTGGGGTACGGGTCCCACAGACGCCGACTCTCACTGGGGTACGGGTCCCACACACACTGACTCCCACTGGGGTACGGGTCCCACAGACACTGACTCTCACTGGGGTACGGGTCCCACTGACACAGACCTACACTGGGGTATGGGTCCCACAGGCACTGACTCTGACTGGGTTACTGGTCCCACTGACACTGACTCTCACTGGGGTACGGGACCCACAGACACTGACAATCACTGGGGTACGGGTCCCTCGGACACGGACTCTCACTGGGGTACGGGTCCCACAGACACGGACTCTCACTGGGTTACGGGTCCCACAGACACGGACTCTCACTGGGGTACGGGTCCCACAGACACCGACTCTCACTGGGGTACAGGTCCCACAGACACGGACTCTCACTGGGGTACGTGTCCCACTGATACTGACTCTCACTGGGGTACGGGTCCCACAGACGCCGACTCTCACTGGGGTACGGGTCCCACAGACGCCGACTCTCACTGGGGTACGGGTCCCACAGACACTGACTCTCACTGGGGTACGGGTCCCACAGACACGGACTCTCACTGTGGTACGGGTCCCACAGGCACTGACTCTCACTGGGGTACGGGTCCCACTGGCACTGACTCTCACTGGGTTGAGGGTCCCACAGATACTGACTCGCACTGGGGTACCGGTCCCACAAACACAGACACTGACTCTGACTGGCATACAGGTCCCACAGACACTGACTCTCACTGGGTACGGGTCCCACAGACACTGACTCTCACTGGGGTACGGGTCCCACAGACACGGACTCTCACTGGGGTACGGGTCCCACAGACACGGACTCTCACTGGGGTACGGGTCCCACAGACACTGACTCTCGCTGGGGTACGGGTCCCATAGACACTGACTCTCACTGGGTACGGGTCCCACAGACACTGACTCTCACTGGGGTACGGGTCCCACAGACACTGACTCTCACTGGGTCCGGGTCCCACAGACACTGACTCTCATTGGGGTGCGGGCCCCACAGACACTGATTCTCACTGGGTTACGGGTCCCACAGACACTGACTCTCATTGGGGTGCGGGCCCCACAGACACTGATTCTCACTGGGGTACAGGTTCCACAGTCACTGACTCTCACTGGGGTACGGGCCCCACAGATACTGACTCTCACTGGGCTACGGGTATCACAGACACTGACTCTCACTGGGCTACGGGTATCACAGACACTGACTCTCACTGGGCTACGGGTATCACAGACACTGACTCTCACTGGGCTACGGGTTCCACAGACACTGACTCTCACTGGGGTACGGGTCCCACAGACACTGACTCTCACTGGGGTACGGGTCCCACAGACACCGACTCTCACTGGGGTACGGGTCCCACAGACACTGACTCTCACTGGGGTACGGGTCCCGCGGACACTGACTCTCACTGGGGTACGGGTCCCACAGACACGGACTCTCACTGGGGTACGGGTCCCATAGACACAGACTCTCACTGGGGTATGGGTCCCACAAACACTGATTTTCGCTGGGGTTCAGGTCTCTCTGACACTGACTCTCACTGGGGTACGGGACCCACAGACACTGACTCTCACTGGGGTACGGGTCCCACAGACACTGACTCTCACTGGGGTACGGGTCCCACACACACGGACTCTCACTGGGTTGCGGGTCCCACAGACACGGACTCTCACTGGGGTACGGGTCCCACAGACACTGACTCTCACTGGGGTACAGGTCCCACAGACACGGACTCTCACTGGGGTACGGGTCCCACAGACACGGACTCTCACTGGGGTACGGGTCCCACAGACACTGACTCTCACTGGGTACGGGTCCCACAGACACTGACTCTCACTGGGGTACGGGTCCCACAGACACGGACTCTCACTGGGGTACGGGTCCCACAGACACTGACTCTCATTGGGGGGCGGGCCCCACAGACACTGATTCTCACTGGGGTACGGGTCCCAGAGACACTGACTCTAATTGGGGTGCGGGCCCCACAGACACTGATTCTCACTGGGGTACGGGTCCCACAGACTCTGACTCTCACTGGGCTACGGGTATCACAGACACTGACTCTCACTGGGGTACGGGTATCACAGACACTGACTCTCACTGGGCGACGGGTTCCACGGGCACTGACTCTCACTGGGGTACGGGTCCCACACACACCGACTCTGACTGGGTTGAGGGTCCCACTGGCACTGACTCTCACTGGGGTACGGGTCCCACAAACACAGACACTGACTCTGACTGGCGTACAGGTCCCACAGACACTGACTCTCATTGGGGTGCGGGCCCCACAGACACTGATTCTCACTGGGGTACGGGTCCCACAGACACGGACTCTCACTGGGGTACGGGTCCCACATACACGGACTCTCACTGGGGTACGGGTCCCACAGACACTGACTCTCACTGGGGTACGGGTCCCACAGACACTGACTCTCATTGGGTTGCGGGTCCCACAGACACGGACTCTCACTGGGGTACGGGACCCACAGACACTGACTCTCACTGGGGTACGGGTCCCAATGGCACTGACTCTCATTGGGTTGCGGGTCCCACAGACACGGACTCTCACTGTGTTGCGGGCCCCACGGATACTGATTCTCACTGGGGTACGGGTCCCACTGGCACTGACTCTCACTGGGGTACGGGTCCCACTGGCACTGACTCTCACTGGGGTACGGATCCCACAGACACTGACTCTCACTGGGGTACTGGTCCCACAGACACTGACTCTCACTGGGGTACGGGTCCCACAGACACGGACTCTCACTGGGGTACGGGTCCCACAGACACTGACTCTCACTGGGGTATTGGCCCCACAGACACCGACTCTCACTGGGGTACGGGTCCCACAGACACCGACTCTCACTGGGGTACAGGTCCCACAGACACTGACTCTGACTGGGGTACGGGTCCCACAGACACTGACTCTGACTGGGGTACGGGTCCCACAGACACTGACTCTGACTGGGGTACTGGTCCCACAGACACTGACTCTCACTGAGGTACTGGTCCCACAGACACTGACTCTCACTGGGTTGCGGGTCCCACAGACACGGACTCTCACTGTGTTGCGGGCCCCACAGACACTGACTCTCACTGGGGTACAGGTCCCACAGACACCGACTCTCACTGGGGTACGGGTCCCACAGACACGGACTCTCACTGGGGTACGGGTCCCACAGACACTGACTCTCACTGGGGTACAGGTCCCACACACACTGACTCTGACTACGGTACGGGTCCCACAGACACTGACTCTCACTGGGGTACGGGTCCCACAGACACTGACTCTCACTGGGGTACAGGTCCCACAGACACCGACTCTCACTGGGGTACGGGTCCCACAGACACGGACTCTCACTGGGGTATTGGCCCCACAGACACCGACTCTCACTGGGGTACGGGTCCCACAGACACCGACTCTCACTGGGGTACGGGTCCCACAGACACGGACTCTCACTGGGGTATTGGCCCCACAGACACCGACTCTCACTGGGGTACAGGTCCCACAGACACTGACTCTGACTGGGGTACGGGTCCCACAGACACTGACTCTCACTGGGGTACGGGTCCCACACACACCGACTCTCACTGGGGTACGCGTCCCACAGACACGGACTCTCACTGGGGTACGGGTCCCACAGACACTGACTCTCACTGGGGTACGGGTCCCACAGACACAGGCTCTCACTGGGTTACGGGTCCCACAGACACTGACTCTCACTGGGGTACGGGTCCCACAGACACCGACTCTCACTGGGGTACGGGTCCCAATGGCACTGACTCTCATTGGGTTGCGGGTCCCACAGACACCGACTCTCACTGGGGTATAGGCCCCACAGACACCGACTTTCACTGGGGTACGGGTCCCACAGACACTGACTCTCACTGGGGTACGGGTCCCACAGACACTGACTTTCACTGGGGTACGGGTCCCACAGACACCGACTCTCACTGGGGTACGGGTCCCAATGGCACTGACTCTCATTGGGTTGCGGGTCCCACAGACACCGACTCTCACTGGGGTATAGGCCCCACAGACACCGACTTTCACTGGGGTACGGGTCCCACAGACACTGACTCTCACTGGGGTACGGGTCCCACAGACACTGACTCTCACTGGGGTACGGGTCCCCCAGACACTGACTCTCACTGGGGTACGGGACCCACAGACACTGACTCTCACTGGGGTACGGGACCCACAGACACTGACTCTCACTGGGGTACGGGTCCCAATGGCACTGACTCTCATTGGGTTGCGGGTCCCACAGACACGGACTCTCACTGTGTTGCGGGCCCCACGGATACTGATTCTCACTCGGGTATGGGTCCCACAGACACTGACTCTCACTGGGGTACGGGTCCCACTGGCACTGACTCTCACTGGGTTGCGGGTCCCACTGGCACTGACTCTCACTGGGGTACGGGTCCCACTGGCACTGACTCGCACTGGGGTACGGGTCCCACAAACACAGACACTGACTCTGACTGGCGTACAGGTCCCACAGACACTGACTCTCACTGGGGTACAGGTCCCACAGACACTGACTCTCACTGGGGTACGGGTCCCACAGACACGGACTCTCACTGGGTACGGGTCCCACAGACACTGACTCTCACTGGGTACGGGTCCCACAGACACTGACTCTCATTGGGGTGCGGGCCCCACAGACACTGATTCTCACTGGGGTACGGGTCCCACAGACACGGACTCTCACTGGGGTCCGGGTCCCACAGACACTGACTCTCACTGGGGTACGGGTCCCAATGGCACTGACTCTCAATGGGTTGCGGGTCCCACAGACACTGACTCTCACTGGGGTACGGGTCCCACAGACACTGACTCTCACTGGGGTACGGGTTCCACAGACACTGACTCTCACTGGGGTACGGGTTCCACAGACACTGACTCTCACTGGGGTACGGGTCCCACAGACACTGACTCTCACTGGGGTACGGGCCCCACGGGCACTGACTCTCACTGGGGTACGGGTCCCACAGACACTGACTCTCACTGGGGTACGGGTTCCACAGACACTGACTCTCACTGGGGTACGGGTCCCAATGGCACTGACTCTCATTGGGTTGCGGGTCCCACAGACACGGACTCTCACTGGGGTACGGGACCCACAGACACCGACTCTCACTGGGGTACGGGACCCACAGACACTGACTCTCACTGGGGTACGGGTCCCAATGGCACTGACTCTCATTGGGTTGCGGGTCCCACAGACACGGACTCTCACTGGGGTACGGGACCCACAGACACCGACTCTCACTGGGGTACGGGTCCCACAGACACGGACTCTCACTGGGTACGGGTCCCACAGACACGGACTCTCACTGGGGTACGGGTCCCACTGACACTGACTCTCACTGGGGTACGGGTCCCACAGACGCCGACTCTCACTGGGGTACGGGTCCCACAGACGCCGACTCTCACTGGGGTACGGGTCCCACAGACGCCGACTCTCACTGGGGTACGGGTCCCACACACACTGACTCCCACTGGGGTACGGGTCCCACAGACACTGACTCTCACTGGGGTACGGGTCCCACTGACACAGACCTACACTGGGGTATGGGTCCCACAGGCACTGACTCTGACTGGGTTACTGGTCCCACTGACACTGACTCTCACTGGGGTACGGGACCCACAGACACTGACAATCACTGGGGTACGGGTCCCTCGGACACGGACTCTCACTGGGGTACGGGTCCCACAGACACGGACTCTCACTGGGTTACGGGTCCCACAGACACGGACTCTCACTGGGGTACGGGTCCCACAGACACCGACTCTCACTGGGGTACAGGTCCCACAGACACGGACTCTCACTGGGGTACGTGTCCCACTGATACTGACTCTCACTGGGGTACGGGTCCCACAGACGCCGACTCTCACTGGGGTACGGGTCCCACAGACGCCGACTCTCACTGGGGTACGGGTCCCACAGACACTGACTCTCACTGGGGTACGGGTCCCACAGACACGGACTCTCACTGTGGTACGGGTCCCACAGGCACTGACTCTCACTGGGGTACGGGTCCCACTGGCACTGACTCTCACTGGGTTGAGGGTCCCACAGATACTGACTCGCACTGGGGTACCGGTCCCACAAACACAGACACTGACTCTGACTGGCATACAGGTCCCACAGACACTGACTCTCACTGGGTACGGGTCCCACAGACACTGACTCTCACTGGGGTACGGGTCCCACAGACACGGACTCTCACTGGGGTACGGGTCCCACAGACACGGACTCTCACTGGGGTACGGGTCCCACAGACACTGACTCTCGCTGGGGTACGGGTCCCATAGACACTGACTCTCACTGGGTACGGGTCCCACAGACACTGACTCTCACTGGGGTACGGGTCCCACAGACACTGACTCTCACTGGGTCCGGGTCCCACAGACACTGACTCTCATTGGGGTGCGGGCCCCACAGACACTGATTCTCACTGGGTTACGGGTCCCACAGACACTGACTCTCATTGGGGTGCGGGCCCCACAGACACTGATTCTCACTGGGGTACAGGTTCCACAGTCACTGACTCTCACTGGGGTACGGGCCCCACAGATACTGACTCTCACTGGGCTACGGGTATCACAGACACTGACTCTCACTGGGCTACGGGTATCACAGACACTGACTCTCACTGGGCTACGGGTATCACAGACACTGACTCTCACTGGGCTACGGGTTCCACAGACACTGACTCTCACTGGGGTACGGGTCCCACAGACACTGACTCTCACTGGGGTACGGGTCCCACAGACACCGACTCTCACTGGGGTACGGGTCCCACAGACACTGACTCTCACTGGGGTACGGGTCCCGCGGACACTGACTCTCACTGGGGTACGGGTCCCACAGACACGGACTCTCACTGGGGTACGGGTCCCACAGACACGGACTCTCACTGGGGTACGGGTCCCATAGACACAGACTCTCACTGGGGTATGGGTCCCACAAACACTGATTTTCGCTGGGGTTCAGGTCTCTCTGACACTGACTCTCACTGGGGTACGGGACCCACAGACACTGACTCTCACTGGGGTACGGGTCCCACAGACACTGACTCTCACTGGGTTGCGGGTCCCACAGACACGGACTCTCACTGGGGTACGGGTCCCACAGACACTGACTCTCACTGGGGTACAGGTCCCACAGACACGGACTCTCACTGGGGTACGGGTCCCACAGACACGGACTCTCACTGGGGTACGGGTCCCACAGACACTGACTCTCACTGGGTACGGGTCCCACAGACACTGACTCTCACTGGGGTACGGGTCCCACAGACACGGACTCTCACTGGGGTACGGGTCCCACAGACACTGACTCTCATTGGGGGGCGGGCCCCACAGACACTGATTCTCACTGGGGTACGGGTCCCAGAGACACTGACTCTAATTGGGGTGCGGGCCCCACAGACACTGATTCTCACTGGGGTACGGGTCCCACAGACTCTGACTCTCACTGGGCTACGGGTATCACAGACACTGACTCTCACTGGGGTACGGGTATCACAGACACTGACTCTCACTGGGCGACGGGTTCCACGGGCACTGACTCTCACTGGGGTACGGGTCCCACACACACCGACTCTGACTGGGTTGAGGGTCCCACTGGCACTGACTCTCACTGGGGTACGGGTCCCACAAACACAGACACTGACTCTGACTGGCGTACAGGTCCCACAGACACTGACTCTCATTGGGGTGCGGGCCCCACAGACACTGATTCTCACTGGGGTACGGGTCCCACAGACACGGACTCTCACTGGGGTACGGGTCCCACATACACGGACTCTCACTGGGGTACGGGTCCCACAGACACTGACTCTCACTGGGGTACGGGTCCCACAGACACTGACTCTCATTGGGTTGCGGGTCCCACAGACACGGACTCTCACTGGGGTACGGGACCCACAGACACTGACTCTCACTGGGGTACGGGTCCCAATGGCACTGACTCTCATTGGGTTGCGGGTCCCACAGACACGGACTCTCACTGTGTTGCGGGCCCCACGGATACTGATTCTCACTGGGGTACGGGTCCCACTGGCACTGACTCTCACTGGGGTACGGGTCCCACTGGCACTGACTCTCACTGGGGTACGGATCCCACAGACACTGACTCTCACTGGGGTACTGGTCCCACAGACACTGACTCTCACTGGGGTACGGGTCCCACAGACACGGACTCTCACTGGGGTACGGGTCCCACAGACACTGACTCTCACTGGGGTATTGGCCCCACAGACACCGACTCTCACTGGGGTACGGGTCCCACAGACACCGACTCTCACTGGGGTACAGGTCCCACAGACACTGACTCTGACTGGGGTACGGGTCCCACAGACACTGACTCTGACTGGGGTACGGGTCCCACAGACACTGACTCTGACTGGGGTACTGGTCCCACAGACACTGACTCTCACTGAGGTACTGGTCCCACAGACACTGACTCTCACTGGGTTGCGGGTCCCACAGACACGGACTCTCACTGTGTTGCGGGCCCCACAGACACTGACTCTCACTGGGGTACAGGTCCCACAGACACCGACTCTCACTGGGGTACGGGTCCCACAGACACGGACTCTCACTGGGGTACGGGTCCCACAGACACTGACTCTCACTGGGGTACAGGTCCCACACACACTGACTCTGACTACGGTACGGGTCCCACAGACACTGACTCTCACTGGGGTACGGGTCCCACAGACACTGACTCTCACTGGGGTACAGGTCCCACAGACACCGACTCTCACTGGGGTACGGGTCCCACAGACACGGACTCTCACTGGGGTATTGGCCCCACAGACACCGACTCTCACTGGGGTACGGGTCCCACAGACACCGACTCTCACTGGGGTACGGGTCCCACAGACACGGACTCTCACTGGGGTATTGGCCCCACAGACACCGACTCTCACTGGGGTACAGGTCCCACAGACACTGACTCTGACTGGGGTACGGGTCCCACAGACACTGACTCTCACTGGGGTACGGGTCCCACACACACCGACTCTCACTGGGGTACGCGTCCCACAGACACGGACTCTCACTGGGGTACGGGTCCCACAGACACTGACTCTCACTGGGGTACGGGTCCCACAGACACAGGCTCTCACTGGGTTACGGGTCCCACAGACACTGACTCTCACTGGGGTACGGGTCCCACAGACACCGACTCTCACTGGGGTACGGGTCCCAATGGCACTGACTCTCATTGGGTTGCGGGTCCCACAGACACCGACTCTCACTGGGGTATAGGCCCCACAGACACCGACTTTCACTGGGGTACGGGTCCCACAGACACTGACTCTCACTGGGGTACGGGTCCCACAGACACTGACTTTCACTGGGGTACGGGTCCCACAGACACCGACTCTCACTGGGGTACGGGTCCCAATGGCACTGACTCTCATTGGGTTGCGGGTCCCACAGACACCGACTCTCACTGGGGTATAGGCCCCACAGACACCGACTTTCACTGGGGTACGGGTCCCACAGACACTGACTCTCACTGGGGTACGGGTCCCACAGACACTGACTCTCACTGGGGTACGGGTCCCCCAGACACTGACTCTCACTGGGGTACGGGACCCACAGACACTGACTCTCACTGGGGTACGGGACCCACAGACACTGACTCTCACTGGGGTACGGGTCCCAATGGCACTGACTCTCATTGGGTTGCGGGTCCCACAGACACGGACTCTCACTGTGTTGCGGGCCCCACGGATACTGATTCTCACTCGGGTATGGGTCCCACAGACACTGACTCTCACTGGGGTACGGGTCCCACTGGCACTGACTCTCACTGGGTTGCGGGTCCCACTGGCACTGACTCTCACTGGGGTACGGGTCCCACTGGCACTGACTCGCACTGGGGTACGGGTCCCACAAACACAGACACTGACTCTGACTGGCGTACAGGTCCCACAGACACTGACTCTCACTGGGGTACAGGTCCCACAGACACTGACTCTCACTGGGGTACGGGTCCCACAGACACGGACTCTCACTGGGTACGGGTCCCACAGACACTGACTCTCACTGGGTACGGGTCCCACAGACACTGACTCTCATTGGGGTGCGGGCCCCACAGACACTGATTCTCACTGGGGTACGGGTCCCACAGACACGGACTCTCACTGGGGTCCGGGTCCCACAGACACTGACTCTCACTGGGGTACGGGTCCCAATGGCACTGACTCTCAATGGGTTGCGGGTCCCACAGACACTGACTCTCACTGGGGTACGGGTCCCACAGACACTGACTCTCACTGGGGTACGGGTTCCACAGACACTGACTCTCACTGGGGTACGGGTTCCACAGACACTGACTCTCACTGGGGTACGGGTCCCACAGACACTGACTCTCACTGGGGTACGGGCCCCACGGGCACTGACTCTCACTGGGGTACGGGTCCCACAGACACTGACTCTCACTGGGGTACGGGTTCCACAGACACTGACTCTCACTGGGGTACGGGTCCCAATGGCACTGACTCTCATTGGGTTGCGGGTCCCACAGACACGGACTCTCACTGGGGTACGGGACCCACAGACACCGACTCTCACTGGGGTACGGGACCCACAGACACTGACTCTCACTGGGGTACGGGTCCCAATGGCACTGACTCTCATTGGGTTGCGGGTCCCACAGACACGGACTCTCACTGGGGTACGGGACCCACAGACACCGACTCTCACTGGGATACAGGTCCCACAGACACAGATATTGACTCTGACTGTGGTACGGGTCCCACAGACACTGACTCTCCCTCGGCTATGGGCCCCACAGACACTGATTCTCATTGGGGAATGGGCCCCGCAGACACTGACTCTCACTGGGATACGGGTCCCACAGACACCGACTCTCACTGGGGTACGGGTCCCACAGACACTGACTCTCACTGGGATACGGGTCCCACAGACACTGTCTCTCAATGGGATACGGGTCCCACAGACACTGTCTCTCAATGGGATACGGGTCCCACAGACACTGACTCTCACTGGGATACGGGTCCCACAGACACTGTCTCTCAATGGGATACAAGTCCCACAGACATGACTTTCGCTGGGGTACAGGTCTCACAGACACAGACACAGACACTGATTCTGACTGGGGTACGGTTCCCACAGACACTGACCCTCACTGGGGTACGGGACCCACAGACACTGACTCTCACTGGGGTACGGGCCCCACAGACACTGACTCTAACTGGGGTACGGGTCCCACAGATACTGACTCTCACTGGGGTACGGGTCCCACAGACACGGACTCTCACTGGGGTACGGGACCCACAGATACTGACTCTCACTGGGGTACGGGTCCCACAGACGCTGACTTTCGCTGGGGTACAGGTCTCACAGACACAGACACTGATTCTGACTGGGGTACGGGTCCCACAGACACTGACTCTCACTGGGGTACGGGTCCCACAGACACTGACTCTCACTGGGGTACGGGTCCCACAGACACTGACTCTCGCTGGGGTACGGGTCCCACAGACACTGACTCTCGCTGGGGTACGGGTCCCACAGACACTGACTCTCGCTGGGGTACGGGTCCCACAGACACTGACTCTCGCAGGGGTACGGGTCCCACAGACACTGACTCTCACTGGGGTACGGGTCCCACAGACACTGACTCTCACTGGGTTGAGGGTCCCACTGGCACTGACTCTCACTGGGGTACGGGTCCCACAGACGCTGACTCTCACTGGGGTACGGGTCCCACAGACACTGACTCTCACTGGGGTACGGGTCCCAATGGCACTGACTCTCATTGGGTTGCGGGTCCCACAGACACGGACTCTCACTGGGGTACGGGACCCACAGACACTGACTCTCACTGGGGTACGGGTCCCAATGGCACTGACTCTCATTGGGTTGCGGGTCCCACAGACCCGGAGTCTCACTGTGTTGCGGGCCCCACGGATACTGATTCTCACTCGGGTATGGGTCCCACAGTCACCGACTCACACTGGGGTACGGGTCCCACAGACACTGACTCTCACTGGGGTACGGGTCCCACAGACACCGACTCACACTGGGGTACGGGTCCCACAGACACCGACTCTCACTGGGGTACGGGTCCCACAGACACTGACTCACACTGGGGTACGGGTCCCACAGACACTGACTCTCACTGGGGTACGGGTCCCACAGACACCGACTCTCACTGTTCCTTCCAGCCCTGTGAGGGGGTTCATTCACACACTGAGCGGGCGGAATCGCTCGCTGTGATTTCTGTGGAGGGGGATTTTAATCCGTGACCCCGGGGACGAGTTCCGAATCAGAGCGAGCCTGACCCGCGGCCTGACCGTTGAGATTTGTTCCCTGGGATCTCTGCTCGCTGCTCCCTCTGCCCCTCATCCAGACCGGGCCACTGGAGGGAGCGAGCCGGCCTGTCTGGAGGCCTCAACCCTCGCTCTGGACCAGAGGCCTGGGCAGACGCTGGAGTCTCGTGGGCCTGGGGGTCTTCGGATTGAGCAGGGGTGGGACGGGACGGGGTGGGTGGGGTGTGTGGGACAGAGGCTAAATGTGAAACTCCTGCCTCAGACAGAGGCGAAACTTTGGACAGATTTCGTGGTTACAAGGCAGCGCTACGGCGGCAATATTTAATTGGACAGAAATATTTACACGTCTGGAGTTATTTCAGGGGCAGTATTTAATATTAATAATGCTTAAAGGTGCTGACATTTTTAAAGGGGCGGTGTTATTAAATCAGCAAGACTATTTAAAGGGGCGGTGTTATTTAACGGGACACTGCTGCTTAAAAAGGCAGTGTTATTTAAAGGGACAGTGCTATTTAACGGGACACTACTGCTTAAAGGGGCAGTGTTATTTAAAGGGGCGGTGTTATTTAACGGGACACTACTGCTTAAAGGGGCAGTGTTATTTAAAGGGACAGTGCTATTTCACGGGACACTACTGCTTAAAGGGGCAGTGTTATTTAAAGGGGCGGTGTTATTTAACGGGACACTACTGCTTAAAGGGGCAGTGTTATTTAAAGGGACAGTGCTATTTCACGGGACACTACTGCTTAAAGGGGCAGTGTTATTTAAAGGGACAGTGCTATTTCACGGGACACTACTGCTTAAAGGGGCAGTGTTATTTAAAGGGGCGGTGTTATTTAACGGGACACTACTGCTTAAAGGGGCAGTGTTATTTAAAGGGGCGGTGTTATTTAACGGGACACTACTGCTTAAAGGGGCAGTGTTATTTAAAGGGACAGTGCTATTTCACGGGACACTACTGCTTAAAGGGGCTGTGTTATTTAAAGAGGCGGTGTTATTTAAAGGGGAGGCCTCTGCTTGTTGGTTGCCCTCCTTCCCGTTTCTGCCCTCACGCAGTAGACCCCGATTCAGAAAGGGGTCGGTGTGGAGTTTGGGGGAACCAGTGAGGAGGCAGGGATTGGGGCGGGAGGGAGAGGTGGACGGGTGGAGGGAGGGAGAGGTGATGACGGAGGGAGGGAGGGAGGGGTGGACGGACGGAGAGCGGGACAGGTGGACAGAGGGAGGGAGAGGTGGACGGACGAAGGGAGGGAGGGAGAGCGGGCGAGGGGAGGAGAGGGGGCGGAGGGAGAGCGGGAGGGAGGGGTGGACGGAGGGAGGGAGGGACAGGTGGACGGAGGGAGGGAGAGGGGGGCAGAGGGGAGGCGGAGGGGAGCTCCTTTGTCCACCTATTTTCGGAAAGTGAGTTCTGTTCCAGCACTGGTCCCACAGATGTAATAATAAAGATTATAAATCTTTGAAATTTCTGTCTCTGTCTCATCTTTGAACCTCTCCCTCCCTCATCACAGGAACAGGACGAGGCCATTCAGCCCCTCTCGAGCCTGTCACACAGGCTGCACCCTCTCCGAGGCCAATCTCTCCTTCCTGAGGGGACGGTGCCCAGAACTGAACCCAGTTCTCCAGATGGGGATCTGACCAGAGCCTCCTAGAACTGGAGCATTGCATCCTCCCCATTGTACTCCAGCCCCCTTCAGATAAAGGCCAACATCAGCCTTATGAATTACTTTCTGGACCTGCCCATTAGTTCTTAGTGATTTCTGTCCATGGGCCCCCGAAATCTCTCAGCCCCTCCTCAGTTCAGAGCGTCCCACCACAGAGGAAACCCTCTGTATTAAGTCATTCCCCTGTACGCGAGCTCTCGCTGTCAGAGATGGGGGGCACTGGTTCCATAGATCTGGTCGATGGGGGTCTCACGGTGAGGCATGTCCACGTGTGATCGAATCATACAGCACAGGAGGCCCGTCCTGCCTCGGCCGGCCTCTTTTTAGTCCCTCTCCCCACTGCTCTTTCCCCGTATCCCTGTAAATTCTCCCCTTTGAGTATTAATCCAATCATCCAAGTTATTATTGAATCTGCTTCCACCGCCCTTTCAGGCAGTGAGTTCCAGATCAGAACAACTCGCTGCGTAAAATAATTTCTCATCTCCTCCTCTGGTTCTTTCACCGATTATCTTAAATCTGTGTCCTCTGGTTACCGACCCTTCTCCCACTGGAAGCAGTTTCTCCCCGTCTACTCTATCAAAACCCCTCATGATTATGAACCCCTCTATTAAATCTCCCCTTAACCTTCTCAGCTCGAAGGAGAACAATCCCAGCTTCTCCAGTCTCTCCGCATTAACTGAAGTCCCTCATCCCTGGAACATTCGAGTAAATCTCCTCTGGACCCTCTCCGAGGGTCTTCACATCCTTCCTAAAGAGCAGTGCCCAGAATTGGACACAATACTCCAGCTGGGACCTGACCAGTGTTTTATAAAGGTTTATTCCAACGCTCTCCTGGCCGGGTCTCCCATCTTCGACCCTCCATAAACTCCAGCTCATCCGTAACTCCTGCTGCCCCGTATCCTAACTCGCACCGAGTCCCGTTCACCCATCACCCCCTGT
Source organism: Heptranchias perlo (assembly GCF_035084215.1). Lineage (NCBI taxonomy): Eukaryota > Metazoa > Chordata > Chondrichthyes > Hexanchiformes > Hexanchidae > Heptranchias > Heptranchias perlo. The sequence goes on from NW_027139841.1 coordinate 83,226, forward strand.
GCTCGCTGGACCCACATTGGCTCCCGGTCCGGGAACGCCTCGATTTTAAAATTCTCATCCTCGTGTTCAAATCTCTGCATGGCCCTCGTCCCCCTCCCTATCTCTGTAACCTCCTCCAGCCCCCTACAACCCTCCGAGATCTCTGCATAGCCCTCGCCCCCCCTCCCTATCTCTGTAACCTCCTCCAGCCCCCTCCAACCCTGCGAGATCTCTGCATGGCCCTCGCCCCCCCTCCCTATCTCTGCAACCCCCTCCAACCCTCCGAGATCTCTGCATGGCCCTCGCCCCCTCCCTATCTCTGTAACCTCTTCCAGCCCCCTACAAACCCTCCGAGATCTCTGCATGGCCTTGCCCCCCCTCCCCATCTCTGCAACCCCTCCAACCCTCCGAGTTCTCTGCATGGCCCTCGCCCCCCTCCCTATCTCTGTAACCTCCTCCAGCCCCCTACAAACCCTCCGAGATCTCTGCATGGCCCTCGCCCCCCCCTCCCTATCTCTGTAACCTCCTCCAGCCCCCTACAAACCCTCCGAGATCTCTGCACGGCCCTCGCCCCCCCTCCCTATCCCTGTAACCTCCTCCAGCCCCCTACAAACCCTCCGAGATCTCTGCATGGCCCTCGCCCCCCCTCCCTATCCCTGTAACCTCCTCCAGCCCTCCGAGACCTCTGCGCTCCTCCAATTCTGGCCTCTTGCTCATCCCCCGATTCCCATCGCTCCACCACTGGCGCCGTGCCTTCAGCTGCCTGGGCCCCGAGCTCTGGAATTCCCTCCCTCAACCTCTCCGACTCTCTCCCTCTCCCTCCTCCTTTTAAGACGCTCCTTAAAACCTCCCTCGTTGACCCAGCTTTTGGTCCCCTCTCCTAATATCTCCTGATCTGGCTCGGTGTTTGACAAATCACTCCTGTGAAGCACCTTGGGGCGTTTGGTCGGTTCGAGGCCCGACATCGAGGGCAGGTGTCGGGGGGGCCGCGCGCCCCAGCAAGAACGGACAGACGCAGACCCGGTGAGGTTCAAACATTTTTTTTTTATTTGGGATTGCGTTGGTTTATCTCCGAGGCGAGATCGTTCTGCGGGTCGGCAGGTCGACAAGGGGCAAGGGGGTGGCGGGAGGTTGTGGGGTCGGGGGAGATTGGTGTAAACACAGCCGCCCTCGGTGATGCCAGGCTGACCTCCGACCTCTACACTTTGGTGGACATGTGGATGGCCAGGTCGACGACACGGTTACTGTAAGCAAACTCATTGTCGTACCTGGAAGAAAGAGAAAGAGAGAGAGAGAGAGAGCCATCGGTCAGAGGTTAATGGCATCGACAACACCCACAAGAGACCACCCCACCCCACCCCGGGTAAGTATTGGCAGCAGACGGAGGGAGACACTCACCAAGTCACCAGCTTCACAAAGTGATCGTTCAGCGCGATGCCGGCCCCGCGTCAAAGATGGAGGAGTGCGTATCTCCGTTGAAATCGGTCGACACAACCTGGAGACAAACAGACAAACCAGCCAGGGTTTATTCCCCCCACCCGTCAAATGTCCCTCTCTCCCCTCCCGCACCGTTTAATCGCCCGTCTTTCCCCCCCACCCCCGCCCGGGGTTTTGTTCCATTCAGGCAGGTCGGCCACTGACCTGGTCCTCTGTGTATCCCAGGATTCCTTTCATGGGCCCGTCAGCAGCTGCTTTCACGGCCTTCTAATCTCATCGTAAGTCGCCTGAAAAAACGACACCAAAATCAGCTCCAGAACAATCTCCCGATCGTCCCGTGTCCCACCCCGGACCCCCGG
>NW_027139842.1:0-88058 GCF_035084215.1 Heptranchias perlo
TTACCCCTTCCCAACTTTACACCCCAGCTAAGGAAAAATACTGCGGATGCTGGAAATCTGAAATAAAAACAGAAAATGCTGAAAACGCTCAGCAGTCAGAGTTAATATTAAACAGAGTTAATATTTCAAGTCAATGAACTTTCATCAAAGAAGTTGGAGATTTAACAGTTTAGAAGCAAGTCCAGAGAAGAACAAGTTCAGCCAGACAGAGGAGGCTGGTGGATGGGACTGGTTTGGGCCTCCGTTCAAGGAGAAAGCGGAGGCCTGCAGGTCATCCTAGGGGGGGACGGGGCGCGGGGGGGGACACGGCGCGGGGGGGACGGGGCGGGGGGGACACGGGGGGGGGGGGGACAGTGCGGGGGGGACACGGGGGGGGGGGGACACGGGGGGGGACGACACGGGGGGGGACGACACGGGGGGGGGGGGACACGGCGCGGGGGGGACAGTGCGGGGGGACAGTGCGGGGGGGACACGGGGGGGGACAGGGCGGGGGGGACAGGGCGGGGGGGACAGGGCGGGGGGGGGGGACAGGGCGGGGGGGACAGGGCGGGGGGGACAGGGCGGGGGGGACAGGGCGGGGGGGGACAGGGCGGGGGGGGGGGGGACAGCAGTGCGGGGGTGGGGACAGTGCGGGGGGGGGGACAGTGCGGGGGGGACAGGGCGGGGTGGGGGGACAGGGCGGGGGGGACAGGGCGGGGGGGACAGGGCGGGGGGGACAGGGCGGGGGGGACAGTGCGGGGGGGACAGTGCGGGGGGGGGGACAGGGCGGGGGGGGGGACAGTGCGGGGGGGGGGGGGGGACAGTGCGGGGGGGGGGGGACAGTGCGGGGGGGGGGGGGGACAGTGCGGGGGGCGGGGGGGACAGGGCGGGGGGGGGGGGGGGACAGTGCGGGGGGGGGGGGGACAGTGCGGGGGGGGGGGGACAGTGCGGGGGGGGGGGGACAGTGCGGGGGGGGGGGACAGTGCGGGGGGGGGGGGGACAGTGCGGGGGGGGGGGGGGGGGGAGACAGTGCGGGGGGGGGGGGGACAGTGCGGGAGGGGGACAGTGCGGGGGGGGGGGGGGGACAGTGCGGGGGGGGGGGACAGTGCGGGGGGGGGGGGGGACAGTGCGGGGGGGGGGGACAGTGCGGGGGGGGACAGTGCGGGGGGGGGGGGGGACAGTGCGGGGGGGACAGTGCGGGGGGGGGGGGACAGTGCGGGGGGGGGGAGACAGTGCGGGGGGGGGGGAGACAGTGCGGGGGGGGGGGACAGTGCGGGGGGGGGGGGGACAGTGCGGGGGGGGGGGGGACAGTGCGGGGGGGGACAGTGCGGGGGGGGGGGGGGACAGTGCGGGGGGGACAGTGCGGGGGGGGGGGGGGACAGTGCGGGGGGGGGGAGACAGTGCGGGGGGGGGGGAGACAGTGCGGGGGGGGGGGACAGTGCGGGGGGGGGGGGACAGTGCGGGGGGGACAGTGCGGGGGGGGGGGGGGACAGTGCGGGGGGGGGGGACAGTGGGGGGGGGGGGGGGGGGACAGTGCGGGGGGGGGGGAGACAGTGCGGGGGGGACACGGGGGGGGGGGGGGGGGGAGGACAGTGCGGGGGGGGACACGCGGGGGGGGGACACGGGGGGGGACTCGGGGGGGGGGGACACGGGGGGGGGACACGGGGGGGGGGGGGACACGGGGGGGGGGGGACACGGGGGGGGGGGGACACGGGGGGGGGGACACGGGGGGGGGGAACGGGGGGGGGGGGGGACACGGGGGGGGGGGGGACACGGGGGGGGGGGGACACGGGGGGGGGGACACAGGGGGGGGGGACACAGGGGGGGGGGACACAGGGGGGGGGGGACACAGGGGGGGGGGGGACACGGGGGGGGGGGGGACACGGGGGGGGGGGACACGGGGGGGGGGACACAGGGGGGGGGACACAGGGGGGGGGGGACACAGGGGGGGGGGACACAGGGGGGGGGGGGACACGGGGGGGGGGGGACACGGGGGGGGGGGTACACGGGGGGGGGGGACAGTGCGGGGGGGGGGGGGGACAGTGCGGGGGATTCACCCATTGCTCTGCACCGAGACCCCTCTGACTGCGGCACACTGCCACCCTCTAGTGGCAGCACCTTCGATCTGCACGATGTCACTCTCAGTCGCCTGAGATCGCAGAGAGTTTGACTCAAACTGCACCGATCGTTAACGCTCTGATACTGCTCAAAGAAAGCTCTGTGAAGAGGACTAACGGAAGATACGGATAGATCACTGTTGGATCACTCACACTGAGTTACCACTGAATGACAGGGACTGGACAAGGGAAAGTGTTTTTAATACAATTTCGTGTGGGGGGGGGGGGGGGGGGGGGGGGAAGGAGGGGGCGGGGCCCTGGGAGGGGGCGGGGCCCTGGGAGGGGGAGCGGGGCCCTGGGAGGGGGAGCGGGGCCCTGGGAGGGGGCGAGCGGCCCTGGGAGGGGGAGCGGGGCCGTGGGAGGGGGCGAGGGGCCCTGGGAGGGGGCGAGCGGCCCTGGAGGGGGAGCGGGGCCGTGGGGAGGGGGGCGAGGGGCCCTGGGAGGGGGCGAGCGGCCCTGGGAGGGGGCGAGGGGCCCTGGAGGGGGAGCGGGGCCCTGGGAGGGGGCGAGGGGCCCTGGGAGGGGGAGCGGGGCCCTGGGAGGGGGAGCGGGGCCGTGGGAGGGGAGCGGGGCCGTGGGAGGGGGCGAGGGGCCCTGGGAGGGGGAGCGGGGCCCTGGGAGGGGGAGCGGGGCCCTGGGAGGGGGCGAGGGGCCCTGGAGGGGGAGCGGGGCCCTGGGAAGGGGAGCGGGGCCCTGGGAGGGGGAGCGGGGCCCTGGGAGGGGGAGCGGGGCCCTGGGAGGGGGCGAGGGGCCGTGGGAGGGGGCGAGGGGCCCTGGGAGGGGGAGCGGGGCCCCTGGGAGGGGGAGCGGGGCCCTGGGAGGGGGCGAGGGGCCCTGGGAGGGGGCGAGGGGCCCTGGGAGGGGGCGAGGGGCCCTTGGGAGGGGGCGAGGGGCCCTGGAGGGGGGAGCGGGGCCGTGGGAGGGGGAGCGGGCCCTGGGAGGGGGAGCGGGCTCTGGGAGGGGGAGCGGAGTGAAAACAGGAGAAATAGAGAAGAGGAGATAAACAGAACAGGCGAGAGACAGAAAATCAAAGGAGAAATACAGGAGAAAGAATCAGCAGGGGAGGAGCACAGACACACACCCTCACACACACCCTCACACACACAGACACTCACCATCACCCCCCCCCACACAGACACTCACCCTCACAACCCCCAGAGACACACCCCCCCACACAGACACATCCCCCCACACAGACACACCCCCCCACAACCCCCACACAGACACACACCCTCACACCACCCCACACAGACACACACCCCCACACACACACCCCCACACAGACACTCACCCCCCACACAGACACTCACCCTCACAACCCCCAGAGACACACCACCCCACACAGACACACCCCCCACACAGACACACCCCCCCACACAGACACCCCCCCCACAGACACACACCCTCACACCACCCCACACAGACACACACCCTCACACCACCCCACACAGACACATACCCTCACACCACCCCACACAGACACACACCCTCACACCACCCCACACAGACACATACCCTCACACCACCCCACACAGACACACACCCTCACACCACCCACACAGACACATACCCTCACACCACCCCACACAGACACATACCCTCACACCACCCACACACCCCAACCAACAACCCCCAGTAGACACACACCCACACAGACCAACAAACCAACCCAACCAGACCCACACACTCACACACACCCCCACTCACAGACACACACCCACACACAAACCGCCCCCAGACACCCAACCCCTCACACACAGATACACCACACAGACACACACGCAGACACGTACACCGTTACCCTGTACGATACTCGTTACCCTGTGCGATACCCATTACTGTGCGATACCGTTACCGAGTGATACCGTTACCGAGTGATACAGTTACCCTGAGCGATACAGTTACACTGTGCAAAACTGTTACCCTGTGCAATTCCCGTTACCGAGTGATACCGTTACCTTGTGCGATACTGTTACCCTGTGCGATACCGTTACCAAGTGATACCGTCACCCTGAGTGAGACTGTTTACCCTGTGCGATACCCGTTAACCTGAGCGATTCCCGTTGTGCAATACAGTTACCCTGTGCGATACAATCACCCTGCGCGATAGTCACCCTGAGTGATACCCGTTGCCCTGTGCAATTCCTGTTACCCTGTGCGATACCGTTACCGAGTGATACCGTCATCCTGAGTGAGACTGTTACCCTGTGCGATACCTGTTAACCTGAGTGATACCATTACCCTGTGTGATACTGTTACCCTGTGTGATACTGTTACCCTGTGTGATACTGTTACCCTGTGTGATACTGTTACCCTGTGTGATACTGTTACCCTGTGTGATATCGTTACCCTGTGTGATACTGTTACCCTGAGCGATACTGTTACCCTGTGTGATACTGTTACCCTGTGTGATACTGTTACCCTGTGTGATACTGTTACCCTGAGTGATACCGTTACCCTGTGTGATACTGTTACCCTGTGTGATACTGTTACCCTGTGTGATACCGTTACCCTGTGTGATACCGTTACCCTGTGTGATACCGTTACCCTGTGTGATATCGTTACCCTGTGTGATACTGTTACCCTGTGTGATACTGTTACCCTGTGTGATACTGTTACCCTGTGTGATACTGTTACCCTGTGTGATACTGTTACCCTGTGTGATACCGTTACCCTGAGTGATACCGTTACCCTGTGTGATACTGTTACCCTGAGTGATACCGTTACCCTGTGTGATACTGTTACCCTGTGTGATACCGTTACCCTGTGTGATGCTGTTACCCTGAGCGATACTGTTACCCTGTGTGATACTGTTACCCTGAGTGATACTGTTACCCTGTGTGATACTGTTACCGAGTGATACTGTTACCCTGTGTGATACTGTTACCCTGTGTGATACTGTTACCCTGTGTGATACTGTTACCCTGAGTGATACTGTTACCCTGTGTGATACTGTTACCCTGTGTGATACTGTTACCGAGTGATACTGTTACCCTGTGTGATACTGTTACCCTGTGTGATACTGTTACCCTGAGCGATACTGTTACCCTGAGCGATACTGTTACCCTGAGCGATACTGTTACCCTGTGTGATACTGTTACCGAGTGATACTGTTACCCTGAGCGATACTGTTACCCTGAGCGATACTGTTACCCTGAGCGATACTGTTACCCTGAGCGATACTGTTACCCTGTGTGATACCGTTACCCTGTGTGATGCTGTTACCCTGAGCGATACTGTTACCCTGTGTGATACTGTTACCCTGAGCGATACTGTTACCCTGTGTGATACTGTTACCCTGTGTGATACTGTTACCCTGTGTGATACTGTTACCCTGTGTGATACCGTTACCCTGAGTGATACCGTTACCCTGTGTGATACTGTTACCCTGAGTGATACCGTTACCCTGTGTGATACTGTTACCCTGTGTGATACCGTTACCCTGTGTGATGCTGTTACCCTGAGCGATACTGTTACCCTGTGTGATACTGTTACCCTGAGTGATACTGTTACCCTGTGTGATACTGTTACCGAGTGATACTGTTACCGAGTGATACTGTTACCCTGTGTGATACTGTTACCCTGTGTGATACTGTTACCCTGTGTGATACTGTTACCCTGAGTGATACTGTTACCCTGTGTGATGCTGTTACCCTGAGCGATACTGTTACCCTGTGTGATACTGTTACCCTGAGTGATACTGTTACCGAGTGATACTGTTACCCTGTGTGATACTGTTACCCTGTGTGATACTGTTACCCTGAGTGATACTGTTACCGAGTGATACTGTTACCCTGTGTGATACTGTTACCCTGTGTGATACTGTTACCCTGTGTGATACCGTTACCCTGTGTGATGCTGTTACCCTGAGCGATACTGTTACCCTGTGTGATACTGTTACCCTGAGTGATACTGTTACCGAGTGATACTGTTACCCTGTGTGATACTGTTACCCTGTGTGATACTGTTACCGAGTGATACTGTTACCCTGAGTGATACTGTTACCCTGTGTGATACTGTTACCGAGTGATACTGTTACCCTGTGTGATACTGTTACCCTGTGTGATACTGTTACCGAGTGATACTGTTACCCTGTGTGATACTGTTACCCTGTGTGATACTGTTACCCTGTGTGATACTGTTGCCCTGAGCGATACTGTTACCCTGTGTGATACTGTTACCCTGTGTGATACTGTTACCGAGTGATACTGTTACCCTGTGTGATACTGTTACCCTGTGTGATACTGTTACCCTGAGTGATACTGTTACCCTGTGTGATACTGTTACCCTGTGTGATACTGTTACCGAGTGATACCGTTACCCTGAGTGATACCTTTTACCCTGAGTGATACCGTTATCCTGTGTGATACTGTTACCGAGTGATACCGTTACCCTGAGTGATACCGTTACCCTGAGTGATACCGTTATCCTGTGTGATACTGTTACCGAGTGATACCGTTACCCTGAGTGATACCGTTACCCTGAGTGATACCGTTACCCTGAGTGATACCGTTACCCTGTGTGATACTGTTACCCTGTGTGATACTGTTACCCTGTGTGATACTGTTATCCTGTGTGATACTGTTACCGAGTGATACCGTTACCCTGAGTGATACTGTTACCCTGAGTGATACCGTTACCCTGAGTGATACCGTTACCCTGAGTGATACCGTTACCCTGAGTGATACCGTTACCCTGAGTGATACCGTTACCCTGAGCGATACTGTTACCCTGTGTGATACTGTTACCCTGAGTGATACTGTTACCCTGAGTGATACCGTTACCCTGAGTGATACCGTTACCCTGAGTGATACCGTTACCCTGAGTGATACCGTTACCCTGAGCGATACTGTTACCCTGTGTGATACTGTTACCCTGAGCGATACTGTTATCCTGTGTGATACTGTTACCGAGTGATACCGTTACCCTGAGTGATACTGTTACCCTGTGTGATACTGTTACCCTGTGTGATACTGTTACCCTGTGTGATACTGTTACCCTGTGTGATACTGTTACCCTGTGTGATACTGTTACCCTGAGTGATACTGTTACCCTGTGTGATACTGTTACCCTGTGTGATACTGTTACCCTGTGTGATACCGTTACCCTGAGTGATACCGTTACCCTGAGTGATACCGTTACCCTGAGTGATACCGTTACCCTGTGTGATACTGTTACCGAGTGATACTGTTACCCTGTGTGATACTGTTACCGAGTGATACTGTTACCCTGAGCGATACTGTTACCCTGAGCGATACCGTTACCCTGTGTGATACTGTTACCCTGAGCGATACTGTTACCCTGTGTGATACTGTTACCCTGTGTGATACTGTTACCCTGTGTGATACTGTTACCCTGTGTGATACTGTTACCCTGAGTGATACCGTTACCCTGAGTGATACCGTTACCCTGAGTGATACCGTTACCCTGAGTGATACCGTTACCGTGTGATACTGTTACCCTGTGTGATACTGTTACCGAGTGATACTGTTACCCTGTGTGATACTGTTACCGAGTGATACTGTTACCCTGAGCGATACTGTTACCCTGAGCGATACCGTTACCCTGTGTGATACCGTTACCCTGAGCGATATCGTTACCCTGTGTGATACCGTTACCCTGTGTGATACAGTTACCCTGTGTGATACCGTTACCCTGTGTGATACTGTTACCCTGTGTGATACCGTTACCCTGTGTGATACCGTTACCGAGTGATACTGTTACCCTGTGTGATACTGTTACCCTGTGTGATACTGTTACCGAGTGATACTGTTACCTTGTGTGATACTGTTACCCTGAGCGATACTGTTACCGAGTGATACTGTTACCCTGTGTGATACTGTTACCCTGAGCGATACTGTTACCCTGTGTGATACTGTTACCGAGTGATACTGTTACCCTGTGCGATACCGTTACCCTGTGCGATACCGTTACCCTGTGCGATACCGTTACCCTGTGCGATACTGTGACCCTGTGCGATACCGTTACCCTGTGCGATACTGTGACCCTGTGCGATACCATTACCCTGAGCGATACTGTTACCCTGTGCGATACTGTTACCCTGTGCGATACTGTTACCCTGTGAGATACCCGTTACCCTGTGCGATACCGTTACCCTGAGCGATACTGTTATCCTGTGCGATACCCGTTTCCGAATGATACTGTTACCCTGTGCAATAGCCGACACCCAGGTAATTAGATGGGGTTTTGATAGAGTAGATAGGGAGAAACTGTTTCCAGTGGCGGAAGGGTCGGTAACCAGAGGACACAGATTGAAGGTAATTGGCAAAAGAACCAGAGGGGAGACGCGGAGAAATGTTTTTATGCAGTGAGTTGTGATGATCTGGAATGCGCTGCCTGAAAGGGCGGTGGAAGCAGATTCAATAATAACTTTCAAAAGGGAATTAGATAAATACTCGAAAAGGAGAAATTTGCAGAGATATGGGGAAAGAGAAGGGGAATGGGACTGATTGGATAGCTCTTTCAAACAGCAGGCACAGGCACGATGGGCCAATTGGCCTCCTTCTGTGTTGTACGATTAAATGATTCTAAATGTAACCAGTGTGGAAATACTAGACACCCTTTTCATATTTTCCCATTTCTCCTGAAGGCGCTGACCCTTGATTGGCTATAAGTTCCACAGCTAGTGCCCCCTCTGGTACCTCATGGCTGGACTTCATGTTTGAGGCTGGACAGTGGGCAGCAGCAGGCTGGTCAAGCACGGGCTTTACAGCAGAGCCTAATCCTGCCCTCCCCGACACACACACACATTTTCCCACAGGGGTCACTGAATACTGATGAGCAGCTGAATTTTCCACTGCACAGCCCAGGACACTCACACTGTGCAGGGGCCTCTCCCACTGCCCCCACTCTCATCAGCTAACTCAGCACTCACCACAAATTCAACCTGGGACCTGCTGCTTGGCGTAGCTTAAATAACCCCCTTACCAACCAAACAGCTGATGAAGTGCTCCCTCTCACACTTGGACTCGATCTCATACTCCCTCTCTAATGCTCTCTGTCATGCTGGGACTCTCTCTCTGTGGTGCTCTGAGAGTCTCTGCAATGCTGTTTGCTTTCTCTTTCTTTCATGCTCTCTGTCCTGCTCACACTCTTTCTTTCATGCTCTCTGTCCTGCTCACACTCTCTCTTTCGTGCTCTCTGTCCTGCTCACAATCTCTCTTTCATGCTCTCTGTCCTGCTCACACTCTCTCTTTCATGCTCTCTGTCCTGCTCACACTCTCTCTTTCATGCTCTCTGTCCTGCTCACACTCTCTCTTTCATGCTCTCTGTCCTGCTCACACTCTCTCTTTCGTGCTCTCTGTCCTGCTCACACTCTCTCTTTCGTGCTCTCTGTCCTGCTCACACTCTCTCTTTCGTGCTCTCTGTCCTGCTCACACTCTCTCTTTCGTGCTCTCTGTCCTGCTCACACTCTCTCTTTCGTGCTCTCTGTCCTGCTCACACTCTCTCTTTCGTGCTCTCTGTCCTGCTCACACTCTCTCTTTCATGCTCTCTGTCCTGCTCACACTCTCTCTTTCATTCTCTGTCGTGTTTGCTCACACTCTCTCTTTCTCTCCCTCTCCGTGTGGTGCTCTGTGAGGCCCCTGCTCCATCTGACACGCTCTCTCGCTCTGAGACTCTGTTAGGCTCACACTTGCTCTCTCTCATGCTTTCTGGACTCTTAAATTCAGCATCAGAGAGATGCAGTAAATCACTCCGTATTTTGGCTCTTAGAATCGTAGAAAGGTTACAGCGTGGAAGGAGGCCATTCGACCCATCGAGTCCACGCCAGCTCTGTGTAAGGGCAATCCAGCTAGTCCCACTCCCCCACCCTCTCCCCGGAGCCCTGCAAATTTTTTCCTTTCAAGTACTTATCCAATTCCCTTTTGAAGGCCATGATTGAATCTGCCTCCACCACCCCCTCAGGCAGTGCATTCCAGATCCCAACCACTTGCTGTGTAAAAAAGTTTTTCCTCATGTCACCTTTGGTTCTTTTGCCAATCACCTTAAATTTGTGTCCTCTGGTCCTTGACCCTTCCGCCAATGGGAACAGTTTCTCTCTATCTGAAAGAAGAAAGGATTCACGGGGTAAACACAGCAAGGTCCTAATCTGCGCTCACCTGAAAGGCCTTGTTTAACCAGAGCACGGAGCAAGACGTCATATTCCCGATCCAGTGAAGGTTTCCCGAGATCAGGTGTGTTTCATTCAACCAACAGCCAAAGACATCATAGGGTTTATTCCTGACTCGTGACAGCAATGTGAAGTCATCTGAAACAAGAGAGCAACAGGGAGGAATACTGGGGTGTGTGAAATAAACAGTACTCACGACACAGTGCACAAGGTATACCGTGAGATACAGCATGAGCACTGCACTAATATAGTGTATCGGGAGCAAATTTACACTGAACTCAATATTGTTATAGGTTACACAGTGACAACATGTACCCACCAGTACTGTACACCAGTGTAACACAGTGACAACATGTACCCACCAGTACTGTACACCAGTGTAACACAGTGCAGACCTGTACCCACCAGTACTGTACCCCAGTGTTATACAGGGACAGACCTGTACCCACCAGTACTGTACCCCATTGTTATACAGTTACAGACCTGTACCCACCAGGTGAGACCGCACCTGGAATACTGCATACAGTTTTGGTCTCCATACTTAAGAAAAGACATACTTGCTCTCGAGGCAGTACAAAGAAGGTTCACTCGGTTAATCCCGGGGATGAGGGGGCGGACATATGAGGAGAGGTTGAGTAGATTGGGACTCTACTCATTGGAGTTCAGAAGAATGAGAGGCGATCTTATTGAAACATATAAGATTGTGAAGGGTCTTGATCGGGTGGATGCAGTAAGGATGTTCCCAAAGATGGGTGAAACTAGAACTAGGGGGCATAATCTTAGAATAAGGGGCTGCTCTTTCAAAACTGAGATGAGGAGAAACTTCTTCACTCAGAGGGTGGTAGGTCTGTGGAATTTGCTGCCCCAGGAAGCTGTGGAAGCTACATCATTAGATAAATTTAAAACAGAAATAGACAGTTTCCTAGAAGTAAAGGGAATTAGGGGTTATGGGGAGCGGGCAGGAAATTGGACATGAAGCTGAGTTCGGATCGGTCAATGCCCTGTGGGTGGCGGAGAGGGCCCAGGGGCTATGTGGCCGGGTCCTGCTCCGACTTCTTGTGTTCTTTAGATTTGTGGTTGGGATCAGATCAGCCATGATCTTATTGAATGGCGGAGCAGGCTCGAAGGGCCGATTGGCCTACTCCTGCTCCAATTTCTTATGTTCTTATGTTCTTACTGTACCCTAGTGTTATACAGTGACAGATACGTGATACCAAGAAACGGCTGAGTGCACTGGATACAGCAAAGGCTATGGGCCCCGACAACATCCCGGCTGTAGTGCTGAAGACTTGCACTCCAGAACAAGCCGCGCCTCTAGCCAAGCTGTTCCAGTACAGCTACAACACTGGCATCTACCCGACAATGTGGAAAATTGCCCAGGTATGTCCTGTCCACAAAAAGCAGGACAAATCCAATCCGGCCAATTACCGCCCCATCAGTCTACTCTCAATCATCAGCAAAGTGATGGAAGGTGTCGTCGACAGTGCTATCAAGCGGCACTTACTCACCAATAACCTGCTCACCGATGCTCAGTTTGGGTTCCACCAGGACCACTCGGCTCCAGACCTCATTATAGCCTTGGTCCAAACATGGACAAAAGAGCTGAATTCCAGAGGTGAGGTGAGAGTGACTGCCCTTGACATCAAGGCAGCATTTGACAGAGTGTGGCACCAAGGAGCCCTAGTAAAATTGAAGTCAATGGGAATCAGGTGGGAAACTCTCCAGTGGCTGGAGTCATACCTAGCACAAAGGAAGATGGTAGTGGTTGTTGGAGGCCAATCATCTCAGCCCCAGGACATTGCTGTAGGAGTCCCTCAGGGCAGTGTCCTTGGCCCAACCATCTTCAGCTGCTTCATCAATGATTTCCCTCCATCTTACGGTCAGAAATGGGGATGTTCGCTGATGATTGCACAGTGCTCAGTTCCATTCACAACCCTTCAGATAATGAAGCAGTCCGAGCCCACATGCAGCAAGACCTGGACAACAACCAGGCTTGGGCTGATAAGTGGCAAGTAACATTCGCACCAGACAAGTGCCAGGCAATGACCATCTCTAACAAGAGAGAGTCTAACCACCTCCCCTTGACATTCAACAGCATTACCATCGCCGAATCTCCCACCATCAACATCCTGGGGGGTCACCATTGACCAGAAACTTAACTGGACCAGCCACATAAATACTGTGGCTACAAGAGCAAGTCAGAGGCTGGGTATTCTGCAGCGAGTGTCTCACCTCCTGACTCCCCAAAGCCTTTCCACCATCTACAAGGCACAAGTCAGGAGTGTGATGGAATACTCTCTACTTGCCTGGATGAGAGCAGCTCCAACAACACACAAGAAGCTCGACACCATCCAGGACAAAGCAGCCCGATTGATTGGCACCCCATCCACCACCCTAAACATTCACTCCCTTCACCACCGGCGCACTGTGGCTGCAGTGTGTACCATCCACAGGATGCGCTGCAGCAACTCGCCAAGGCTTCTTCGACAGCACCTCCCAAACCCACGACCTCTACCACCTAGAAGGACAAGGGCAGCAGGTACATGGGAACACTACCACCTCCAAGTTCCCCTCCAAGTCACACACCATCCCAACTTGGAAATATATCGCTGTTCCTTCATCGTCGCTGGGTCAAAATCCTGGAACTCCCTTCCTAACAGCACTGTGGGAGAACCTTCACCACACGAACTGCAGTTGTTCAAGAAGGCGGCTCACCACCACCTTCTCAAGGGCAATTAGGGATGGGCAATAAATGCCGGCCTCGCCAGCGACCCCCACATCCCATGAATGAATTAAAAAAAACCTGTATCCACCAGTACTGTACCCGTATTATACAGTGACAGACCTGTACCCACCAGTACTGTACCCGTATTATACAGTGACAGACCTGTACCCACCAGTACTGTACCCGTATTATACAGTGACAGACCTGTACCCACCAGTACTGTACCCGTATTATACAGTGACAGACCTGTACCCACCAGTACTGTACCCGTATTATACAGTGACAGACCTGTACCCACCAGTACTGTACCCGTATTATACAGTGACAGACCTGCACCCACCAGGAATTGGCCCACCACCACCTTTGCAAGAATTAATAATAAAAAAAACAACACTGCCCCAGTTCTCATTTGCTGTTGCGATTGTCCCTTTCCATTCTTTCTGAAGGGTTAAATTACGAAGGCATGTTGCATAAACTCGGCTTGTATTCCCTTGAGTTTTGAAGGTTGGGGGGTGATCTAATTCAGGTATTTAAAATTCGATTGGGTCAATGCAGAGAAATTATTACCTCTGGAGGGAGAATCTAGAACAAGGGGTCACAATCTTAAAATCAGAGCTCGGCCGTTCAGGGGTAAAATCAGGAAGCACTTCTCACACAAAAAATAGTGAAAATCTGGAAATCTCTCCCCCAAAAGGCTGTGGATGTTGGGGGGTCAATTGGAGCTTTCAAGACTTTGCTCGGTAGATTTTTGTTGGGTAAGGGTATTAAGGGATCTGGAGCAAAGCGGTAAATGGAGTTGAGGTACAGATCAGCCATCATCTAATGGAATGGCGCAACAGGCTTGAGGGGCTGAATGGCCTCCTCCTGTTCCTATATTGGTCAGTTTTCGTGGGCACATTTTCTTTCCACCTGTCTCCTGTTCCTAAATCTATTCATTAATGTCAGGCTGCAGCTGCTAGTCGAGCATGCTCAGGTACCTAGGTTGAAGACAGCGATTTCACCAGATGACGAGCTGTGAGGCCCAATATAGACTCCAGAGACCAGGAGAAGTGTGTCCTCGGCATTGAACTGGGAGAACTGGGTGTAGCTCCAATTGTAGGGGCGCATGTTAGCGCTGTGCAACACTGAAATCTCCAAATCGTTGCTCCATACCTGAAACAAAGCCAACAGACGACAGTGAGAAGACACTGGTGACAGTCAGACTCCCTGCGTGGAGCGGCATCAATAAAACAAGCTCAAACTTTTACAGCTTTACAAATACATGATGCTGATTCAAGCACCCTAAAAGGCGGCTGATTCCACACACGGTCTTTAGGTTTGCTTTACAAACTCTGAATTAGACTAAAATAAGACCAAAATTGTGGCCGATGGACAGGGTCAGTCAGCATGAGAGGGAAAAGACAGGTTAACGTATCATATCGTCACAATACAGAGAGTGAGAGATCGTATCGTCATAATACAGAGAGTGAGAGATCGTATCTTCACAATACAGAGAGTGAGAGATCGTATCTTCACAATACAGAGAGTGAGAGATCGTATCTTCACAATACAGAGAGTGAGAGATCGTATCATCACAATACAGAGAGTGAGAGATCGTAGTGTCACAATACAGAGAGTGAGAGATCGTAGCGTCACAATACAGAGAGTGAGAGGTCGTATCGTTACAATACAGAGAGTGAGAGATCGTAACTTCACAATAGAGAGTGAGAGATCGTAACTTCACAATACAGAGAGTGAGAGATCGTAACTTCACAATACAGAGAGTGAGAGATCGTAACTTCGCAATACAGAGAGTGAGAGATCGTAACTTCACAATACAGAGAGTGAGAGATCGTAACTTCACAATAGAGAGTTAGAGATCGTAACTTCACAGTACAGAGAGCGAGAGGTCGTAATTTCACAATACAGAGAGTGAGAGATCGTAACTTCGCAATACAGAGTGAGAGGTCGTAACTTCACAATACAGAGAGAGAGATCGTAACTTCACAATAGAGAGTTAGAGATCGTAACTTCACAGTACAGAGAGCGAGAGGTCGTAACTTCACAATACAGAGAGTGAGAGATCGTAACTTCGCAATACAGAGAGTGAGAGGTCGTAACTTCACAATACAGAGAGTGAGAGATCGTAACTTCACAATAGAGAGTTAGAGATCGTAACTTCACAATAGAGAGTTAGAGATCGTAACTTCACAGTACAGAGAGTGAGAGGTCGTAACTTCACAATATGGACTAAGAGGTCGTAACTTCACAATTTGGAGTGAGAGGTCGTAACTTCACAATATGGAGTGAGAGGTCGTAACTTCACAATACAGAGAGTGAGAGATCGTAACTTCACAATGCAGAGAGTGAGAGATCGTAACTTCACAATGCAGAGAGTGAGAGATCGTAACTTCACAATACAGAGAGTGAGAGGTCGTAACTTCACAATACAGAGAGTGAGAGGTCGTAACTTCACAATAGAGAGTGAGAGGTCGTAACTTCACAATACAGAGAGTGAGAGATCGTAACTTCACAATAGAGAGTTAGAGATCGTAACTTCACAGTACAGAGAGCGAGAGGTCGTAATTTCACAATACAGAGAGTGAGAGATCGTAACTTCGCAATACAGAGAGTGAGAGGTCGTAACTTCACAATACAGAGAGAGAGATCGTAACTTCACAATAGAGAGTTAGAGATCGTAACTTCACAGTACAGAGAGTGAGAGATCGTAACTTCGCAATACAGAGAGTGAGAGGTCGTAACTTCACAATACAGAGAGTGAGAGATCGTAACTTCACAATAGAGAGTTAGAGATCGTAACTTCACAATAGAGAGTTAGAGATCGTAACTTCACAGTACAGAGAGTGAGAGGTCGTAACTTCACAATATGGACTAAGAGGTCGTAACTTCACAATTTGGAGTGAGAGGTCGTAACTTCACAATATGGAGTGAGAGGTCGTAACTTCACAATACAGAGAGTGAGAGATCGTAACTTCACAATGCAGAGAGTGAGAGATCGTAACTTCACAATGCAGAGAGTGAGAGATCGTAACTTCACAATACAGAGAGTGAGAGGTCGTAACTTCACAATACAGAGAGTGAGAGGTCGTAACTTCACAATAGAGAGTGAGAGGTCGTAACTTCACAATACAGAGAGTGAGAGGCCGTAACTTCACAATGCAGAGAGTGAGAGGTCGTAACTTCACAATACAGAGAGTGAGAGATCGTAACTTCACAATACAGAGAGTGAGAGATCGTATCTTCACAATACAGAGTGAGAGATCGTAACTTCACAATATGTAGTGAGAGGTCGTATCGTCACAATACAGAGAGTGAGAGATCGTAACTTCACAGTACAGAGAGCGAGAGGTCGTAACTTCACAATATGGACTAAGAGGTCGTAACTTCACAATTTGGAGTGAGAGGTCGTAACTTCACAATATGGAGTGAGAGGTCGTAACTTCACAATATGGAGTGAGAGGTCGTAACTTCACAATATGGAGTGAGAGGTCGTAACTTCACAATATGGAGTGAGAGGTCGTAACTTCACAATATGGAGTGAGAGGTCGTAACTTCACAATATGGAGTGAGAGGTCGTAACTTCACAATATGGAGTGAGAGGTCGTAACTTCACAATATGGAGTGAGAGGTCGTAACTTCACAATATGGAGTGAGAGGTCGTAACTTCACAATATGGAGTGAGAGGTCGTAACTTCACAATATGGAGTGAGAGGTCGTAACTTCACAATACAGAGAGTGAGAGATCGTAACTTCACAATGCAGAGAGTGAGAGATCGTAACTTCACAATACAGAGAGTGAGAGGTCGTAACTTCACAATACAGAGAGTGAGAGGTCGTAACTTCACAATACAGAGAGTGAGAGGTCGTAACTTCACAATACAGAGAGTGAGAGGTCGTAACTTCACAATACAGAGAGTGAGAGGCCATAACTTCACAATGCAGAGAGTGAGAGGTCGTAACTTCACAATACAGAGAGTGAGAGATCGTAACTTCACAATACAGAGAGTGAGAGATCGTATCTTCACAATACAGAGTGAGAGATCGTAACTTCACAATATGGAGTGAGAGGTCGTAACTTCACAATACAGAGAGTGAGAGGTCGTAACTTCACAATACAGAGAGTGAGAGATCGTAACTTCACAATACAGAGAGTGAGAGATCGTATCTTCACAATACAGAGTGAGATATCGTAACTTCACAATATGGAGTGAGAGGTCGTAACTTCACAATACAGAGAGTGAGAGGTCGTAACTTCACAATACAGAGAGTGAGAGGTCGTAACTTCACAATATGGACTAAGAGGTCGTAACTTCACAATACAGAGTGAGAGGTCGTAACTTCACAATACAGAGAGTGAAAGGTTGTAACTTCACAATACAGAGAGTGAAAGGTTGTAACTTCACAATACAGAGAGAGGTCGTAACTTCACAATACAGAGAGTGAGAGATCGTAACTTCACAATACAGAGAGTGAGAGATCGTATCTTCACAATACAGAGTGAGAGATCGTAACTTCACAATACAGAGAGTGAGAGATCGTAACTTCACAATACAGAGAGTGAGAGATCGTAACTTCACAATGCAGAGAGTGAGAGATCGTAACTTCACAATACAGAGGGTGAGAGATCGTAACTTCACATCAGAGAGTGAGAGGTCGTACCTTAACGAAGCAGTCCTTGGAACAGGATGCAAATAAGTAGCCATTATGTGAGAAGCTGACGTGTAAGACTTGGTCACGATGCTCCTTCAAAGTCTCCACCTCCACGCATGGAATCGTATCGTAGAGCCTCCGGAATTCATCCAGCCACGAAATCGCAGCTGTAAAATACAAGATGTCAGCATTAAAACTAACATCACAGGGTGCTCAAATGTCTCTTCCAGTTAAACATCTATCATGACTCACCGTCCTGTACCCTGCCTGCACTACAACTCCCAATTCCTAATTGGGCACTAAAGTGGAAATCTCATTCATAGAGGCCACAGAGCAGCAGGTGTGAAAGTGACACACTGGTGCAGTCGGGCCTGCCCCTCTCAGAGGGGGCTGAGCAGCACCTGATTGTTTCCCTGGCCCAGACCTGGAATGGAATAAACTTCCCAGCGTTAGCGTATCTCACCTTCACCAGAGCATAAACTCACACACAAAGAAGTCATGAAGTAGTTAGCTCTGAATCTAACACGCTCCTTACAAGAGTGTGGCTGCCTCACGGCTGATAACACTTAAACACTTAACACCAACAAGCACCACACACATCCCGGGGAGCTCCGGCAGAGACAACATAGTTTTATGAAAGGAAATCGTGTTTGACAAATCTATTAGAGTTTTTTGAGGGTGTAACTAGCAGGATAGATAAAGGGGGAATTAGTGGATGTAGTATATTTGGATTTTCAAAAGGCATTCGATAAGGTGCCACACAAAAGGTTTTACACATGGCGTTGGGGATAATATATTAGCATGGATTGAGGATTGATTAACGGATAGAAAACAGAGAGTAGGAATAAACGGTTCATTTTCAGGTTGGCAGGTTGTAACTAGTGGGGTACCACAAGGATTGGTGCTTGGGCCTCAGCTATTTACAATCTGTATTAATGACTTAGATGAAGGGACGGAGTGTAATGTATCCAAGTTTGCTGACAATACAAAGCTAGGAGAGTCTGCAAAGGGATATGGACAGGTTGAGTGAGTGGGCAAGAAGGTGGCAGATGGAGTATAATGTGGGGAAATGTGAGGTTATTCACTTTGGTAGAAAGAATAGAAAAGCAGAATATTTTTTAAATGGTGAGAAACTCTTAAATGTTGGTGTTCAGAGAGACTTGGGTGTCCTTGTACACAAAACACAGGAAGTTAACATGCAGGTACAGCAAGCAATTAGGAAGGTAAATGGAATGTTGGCCTTTATTGCAAGGGGGTTGGAGTACAAGAGTACAAGTCTTGCTGCAATTGTACAGGGTTCCAGTGAGACCACACCTGGAGTATTGTGTACAGTTTTGGTCTCCTTACCAGAGGCGGTGCAACGAAGGTTCACTAGATTAATTCCTGGGATGAGAGGATTGTCCTATGAGGAGAGATTGAGTAGAATGGGCCTATACTCTCTGGAATTTAGAAGGATGAGAGGTAATCTCATTGAAACATATAAGATTCTGAGAGGGCTTGACAGGGTAGATACTGAAAGGGTGTTTCCACTGGCTGGAGAGTCTAGAACTAGAGGGCATAGTCTCAGGATAAGGGGTCGGCCATTTCACAGAGTTGAGGAGGAATTTCTTCACTCAGAGGGCTGTGACTCTTTGGAATTCTCTGTGGATGCTGAGTCGTTGAGTATATTCAAGGCTGAGAGTGATAGATTTTTGGACTCTAAGCGAATCAAAGGATATGGGGATCGGGCGGGAAAGTGGAGTTGAGGTTGAAGATCAGCCATGATCTTATTGAATGGCGGAGCAGGTACGAGGGGTCGTATGGCCTACTCCTGCTCCTATTTCTTATGTTCTTATGATCAAAGAAGTTGAAAATGTAGATAGAGAGAAACTATTTCCTCTGGTGGGGGGAGTCCAGAACAAGGGGACATAATCTTAAAATTAGAGCTGGGCCCTTCAGGGTGATGTCAGGAAGCACTTCTTTACACAAAGGGGAGTGGAAATCTGGAACTCTCTCCCCCAAAAAGATGTTGAGGCTGGGGGTCAATTGAAAATTTCAAAACTGAGGTTGATAGATTTTTGTTAGGCAAGGGGGTTAAAGATAAAGAAACCAAGACGGGTAAATAGAGTTAAGATACAGATCAGCCATGATTGAATTGGATGGCAGAACAGGCTCGAGGGGTTGAATGGCCTCCTCCTGTTCCCATGCCTTGTCTGTCCATTCTCTCTCCACCCTACCTCAGGATCCCTCTCCAGATGTATGTTCTTATGGACACCCTCTTCACCAATGACACTGGCTTACTCTTCGTTTCCCGCTATCATCAGTCACTATGTCCTGGTCCACCAGAACTCTTTTTCTAAACATTTCTGCTTCCTACCTCCCTCCCCATTTTCAAAACTCCTAAATGCTTTTTGTTTAACTGCGATTTTGGCCTCTAGCCGTTCTTGGTGCCATTTTTGTCCACTTTACCCAGTGATCAATCCAGCAAGCAATGTAATAAAGACAGGGTTATGCCAAAAAATTAAATGCCATAATGAGAGAGGGAGGGGTTTCGATGGGTCGATGGGAGGGTTAATGTACCAGAGGGAGGGGCTTCGATGGGAGAGTTAATGTACCAGAGGGAGGGGCTTCGATGGGAGAGTTAATGTACCAGAGGGAGGGGCTTTGATGGGAGGGTTAATGTACCAGAGGGAGGGGCTTCGATGGGAGGGTTAATGTACCAGAGGGAGGGGCTTCGATGGGAGAGTTAATGTACCAGAGGGAGGGGCTTCGATGGGAGAGTTAATGTACCAGAGGGAGGGGCTTCGATGGGAGAGTTAATGTACCAGAGGGAGGGGCTGCCATAAAAGAACCCACGGCCACTATTTGAAGAAGAGCAGGGGAGTTCTCCCAGTGTCCTGGGGCCAATATTTATCCCTCAACCAACATCACGAAAACAGATGATCTGGTCATTATCACACTGCTGTTTGTGGGATCTTGCTGTGTGTAAATTGGCTGCTGCATTCAAGTTCAAGTTCAACGTTGTGTTTGAAAGGGAGAAACCCGTAACACCTATTAAGATTCTAAATTTAGGTAAGGCCGACTTCAACAGGATGAGACAGAGACTATCCACAGTAAACTGGGCAAATCTGTTGATGGATAAAACGACAGACGATCAGTGAGAGGTGTTCATAGAATTATACAAATATAGAAAGGTTACAGCACGGAAGGAGGCCATTCGGCCCATCGAGTCCATGCCGGCTCTGTGCAAGAGCAATCCAGCTAGTCCCACTCCCCCGCCCTATCCCCGTAGCCCTGCAAATTTTTCCTTTCAAGTACTTATCCAGTTCCCTTTTGAAGGCCATGATTGAATCTGCCTCCACCACACCCTCAGGCAGTGCATTCCAGATCCTAACCACTCGCTGAGTAAAAAAGTTTTTCCTCATGTCATCTTTGGTTCTTTTGCCAATCGCCTTAAATCTATGTCCTCTGGTTCTTGACCCTTCAGCCAATGGGAAAAGTTTCTCTCTATCTAATCTGTCAAACCCTTCATGATTTTGAATACCTCTATCAAATCTCCTCTCAACCTTCTCTGTTCCAAGGAGAACAACCCCAGCTTCTCCAGTCTATCCACGTAACTCAAAGTCCCTCATCCCTACAATCATTCCAGTAAATCTTTTCTGCACCCTCTCTAAAGCCTTCACTTCTTTCCTAAAGTGTGGTGCCCAGAACTGGACACAATACTCCAGTTGTGGCCGAACCAGTGTTTTATAAAGGTTCATCATGACTTCCTTGCTTTTGTACTCCATGCCTCTATTTATAAAGCCCAGGATCCCGTATGCTTTTTTAACCGCTTTCTCAACCTGCCCTGACACTTTCAACGATTTGTACACATATACCCCCAGATCTCTCTGTTCCTGTACCCTTTTTAGAGTTGTGCCCTCTAGTTTATATTGCCTCTCCTCGTTCTTCCTACTGAAATGTATCACTTTGCATTTTTCTGTGTTAAATTTCATCTGCCATGTGTCTGCACATTACACCAGCCTATCTATGTCCTCTTGAAGTCTATCACTATCCTCCTCACTGCTCACTACACTTCCAAGTTTTGTGTCATCTGCAAATTTTGAAATTGTGCCCTGTGCACCCAAGTCCAAGTTATTAATATATATCAAGAAAAGCAGTGGTCCCAGCACCGACCCCTGGGGAACAGCACTGT
The DNA here is from genome assembly GCF_035084215.1 of Heptranchias perlo. Lineage (NCBI taxonomy): Eukaryota > Metazoa > Chordata > Chondrichthyes > Hexanchiformes > Hexanchidae > Heptranchias > Heptranchias perlo. The sequence continues at coordinate 21,777 of NW_027139842.1, forward strand.
ACACCTCCCTCCAGTCCGAAAAACAACCGTTCACCACTACTCTCTGTTTCCTGTCACTTAACCAATTCTGTATCCATGCTGCCACTGACTCTTTTATTCCATGGGCTTCAACCTTGATGATAAGCCTACCATGCGGCACTTTATCAAACGCCTTTTGAAAGTCCATACACAAAACATCAAATGCATTGCCCTCATCGACCCTCTCCGTTACTTCATCAAAAAACTCTGTCAAGTTAGTTGGCTTTCAAAAAAGAATTTAACGTGATACAGAACCAGTTTATACCCCTAAGGGGCAACAGCTCTACTGACCAAAAAAAACAGCCAAGGACGACAAAAGAGGTAAGGGACAACATAAAACTAAATGAAAAAGCATATAAAATTTCAAAAAATAGCACAGATCCTGGCAACTGGGAGAGATACAAAGAACAGCAAAGAGTGACAAAACAGATAGCAAGAGCTACACTTCAGTCCATCACCAGCATCTCCACATCATACAAAAAAGGAGTGTGTAAAGAAAGTTGCAAGGGATATTAAAATCAACACAAACATTTTTTACAATTATATTAGGAAAAAAGATGGTGGTCAAGAGCAAAGTGGGCCACTAAAAAACTGATAATGGTGAGATTGTAAATGAAAATAAGGAAATGGCGGACATGTTAAATAATTACTTTGTGTCAGTATTTACAGTAGAGGAAGAGGATAGCATGCCGGACACTCCAAGGAAATTAATTTTGAATCAGGGACGATGACTCACCATAATTAACGTAAGTTAATTAACAGAATTGAAGAAAATAATGGCACTAAAGAGTGACAAAACCACAGGACCAGATGGCCTAACTATAATCTTCCAAAGTTCTCCCGATTCAGGGACCGTTCCTTTAGATTGGAAAATTGCACATTCTGCTTTTTAAGAAAGGTGAGAGAAGGAAACCAGGGAATTATAGACCAGTTATCATTAAAATGTCATGGACAGGTATAGAAAATAATCAAAAAGGCTAATGGAATGCTGGAATACAAGGGGGTAGAAGTTTTGCTACAGCTACACAAAGCCCCGGTTAGACCACACCTGGAGTACTTGTTCAGTTCGGGGCACTGCACCTTAGGGAGGATATATTGGCCTTGGAGGGAGTGCAGTGTAGATTTACTAGAATGATACCCGGACTCCAAGGGTTAAATTCCGAGGAGAGATTATACAAACTAGGGTTGTATTCCCTGGAATTTAGAAGATTATGGAGTGATTTGATCAAAGTTTTCAAGATATTAAGGGGAACTGATAGGGTAGATAGAGAGAAACTATTTCCGCTGGTTGGGGAGTCTCGGACTAGGGGACATAGCCTAAAAATTAGAGCCAGGATTTCAGGAGTGAAGTTAGGAAACACTTCTACACACAAAGAGTGGGAGAAGTTTGGAATGCTCGTCCATAAACAGCAGTTGGTGCTAGCTCAATTGTTAATTTTAAATCTGAGATTGATAGATTCTTGTTAATCAAAGGTATTAAGGGATATGGGGCTAAGGTGGGTATATGGAGTTAGGTCACAGATCAGCCATGGTCTCATTGAATGGCGGAACAGGCTCGAGGGGCTAAATGGCCTCCTCCTGTTCCGATGTGTTTCCTACTTTACAACTTCAAAACTATTTCATTGGTTGTAAAGCGTTTTGGGAGTCCTGGAGTCATGAAAGGCGCGATATAAATGCAAGTCTTTCTTTCTTTAATATGGGCAACAATCTGGCCAGATATTAGCAGGTTATTCACCAGACTCGGTTCTGTTTCCTAATTCATTTTGTGCTGACTAAAGTCTGGCCTCTCCACTCACCCTCTGGTCTGAACACTCACCCTCACATCTGTACTGTCAAATCACATCCATATTTTTAAATATAATTTCCCCTTTCCCGACCTGCCCTCCGCCATCCAATGAGCCAAAGACTGTGCTCTACAGAGATTGATGGAATAGACTCGTCCCTTCCAACAGTACAGAGGCAGGACACGATGGAGTGGGGTGAGCTGATTTACCATTCAGCTCACGAGAAAGGCCATGGAAGGTGGGCCACACTCGGCTAGCAAGGGTGCGCTGTGAGGCCAGGAACGCCTATGCAAAGAGAGGCAAGTGGTGGATGGATCTTGGAGTCCCAGGGAAGCTCGAGATGTCCACACTTCCTTGTTTTGTAGGAACATAGGAACAGGAGTAGGCCATTCAGCCCCTCGTGCCTGCTCTGCCATTTGATAAGATCATGACTGATCTGTGCTCTAACTCCATATACCTGCCTTTGGCCCATATCCCTTAATACCTTTGATGCCAAAAAGCTATCTATCTCAGATTTAAATTTAGCAATTGAGCTAGTATCAATTGCCGTTTGCGGAAGAGAGTTCCAAACTTCTACCACCCTTTGTGTGTAGAAATGTTTTCTAATCTCGCTCCTGAAAGGTCTGGCTCTAATTTTTAGACTGTGCCCCCTACTCCTAAAATCCCCAACCAGCGGAAATAGTTTCTCTCTATCCACCCTATCCGTTCCCCTTAATATCTTATAAACTTCGATCAGATCACCCCTTAACCTTCGAAACTCCAGAGAATACAACCCCAATTTGTGTAATCTCTCCTCGTAACTTAACCCTTGAAGTCCGGGTATCATTCTAGTAAACCTACGCTGCACTCCCTCCAAGGCCAATATGTCCTTCCGAAGGTGCGGTGCCCAGAACTGCTCACAGTACTCCAGGTGCGGTCTAACCAGGGTTTTGTATAGCTGCAGCATAACTTCTGCCCCCTTGTACTCCAGTCCTCTAGATATAAAGGCCAGCATTCCATTAGCCGCCTTGATTATTTTCTGCACCTGTTCATGACACTTCAATGATCTATGTACCTGAGGTCATCGAGGCCCCGAAACCTCTGGGGCCTACATGAGACCTTGAATCTGCCCAGACCTTCAGCACTTGGCTGAACCTTCACTCCTAACATTCCCCTCATCGTTCAAAAGTCTGTTGATACCATTTGTATCTGGAACCACTACCAATCACTGGCCTGCACAGAAAACTCTGAGCAAACTCCACACTAGGAGTTACCCAGGACCTAAATTGAAAGCTGAAAAAGCTGGGGTTACAGCGCTGCATAAATGACGTTCTCTCATCGCCAGGCACTGACCGTTCCAAGGGCACATGGCTCAGTTAACATTGATCAATGATTTGTTTCAGGAGGTTAATAAGGTGACAGTGTACCGCTGAGCACCACTCTGTAAAAATCACAAAATGAGGAAACTCTGATGTGATCCAAAAGTTTTCAGGCTTTGGAAGGGAATTTAGACAAGTTGATCAAGGCAAACTGTTCACAATGGGGGCAAGGTCACATCCCAGGTAAAAATTAAGAATTGTTCTTATGTAAAAGGGAAGTATGGGGGACTTTAACCCAAAGGGTAATCCAGGTGTGGAGCATGTCACCAGTAATGCAGACAATATAAATGGGATCAAGCGTTTCTGCAGAGAGAAGGGTTCAATGGATATGTGAAATAGTGGGGCTGATCGACCAAAAAAGGGATGGGTCTGTTGAGTCAATGGTCCGCTCCTGTTCTTAGTTCCACACATCTCTCTCTGACACACGATGGTGCACGATGTCCGAGCACCAGCTTGTAACATTGATTCACCAACGTTAATTGCTGCTTTGGAGATAGCCGTGGCTCAGTTGGTAGAACTGTCACCTGAGTTAGAAGAGTGCGGGTACACATCCCAATCCAGAGATGACAAAATGCAATATTTCACTGTCGGAGTACTGCAGTGTCGGAGGGGCAGTACTGAGGGAGTGCCGCACTGTTAAAGGGTCAGTACTGAGGGAGTGCTGCACTGTCGGACGGCTGCCAGGGAGGGAGTGCTGCACTGTTGGATGATCAGTACTGAGGGAGTGCTGCACTGTTGGTGGGTCAGTTACTGAGGGAAGGCTGCAATGCGGAACGGTCAGTACTGAGGGAGCGTTGCAGGTCAGAGGGTCAATGCTGCAGGAGTACTGCAATGGTGGTGGGCCGGTATTGAGGGAACGCTGCACTGTCGGAGGGTCAGTACTGAGGGAACGCTGCACTGTCGGAGGGTCAGTACTGAGGGAGTGCTGCACTGTCGGAGGGTCAGTACTGAGGGAGTGCTGCACTGTCAGAGGGTCAGTACTGAGGGAGCGTTGCACTGTCGGAGGGTCAGTACTGAGGGAGTGCTGCACTGTCGGACGGCTGCCAGGGAGGGAGTGCTGCACTGTTGGATGATCAGTACTGAGGGAGTGCTGCACTGTTGGTGGGTCAGTTACTGAGGGAAGGCTGCAATGCGGAACGGTCAGTACTGAGGGAGCGTTGCAGGTCAGAGGGTCAATGCTGCAGGAGTACTGCAATGGTGGTGGGCCGGTATTGAGGGAACACTGCACTGTCGGAGGGTCAGTACTGAGGGAACGCTGCACTGTCGGAGGGTCGGTACTGAGGGAGTGTCGCACTGTCGGAGGGGCAGTACTGAGTGAGTGTCGCACTGTCGGAGGGGCAGTACTGAGGGAGCACTGCACTGTCGGACGGCCAGTTCGGAGGGAGTGCTGCACTGTCTAAGGGTCAGTACTGAGTGAGTACCGCACTGTCGGCGGGTCAGTACTGAGTGAGTGTCGCACTGTCGGAGGGGCTGTTACTGAGGGAAGGCTGCACTTTGGAACGGTCAGTACTGAGGGAGCGCTGCACTGTCAGACGGCCAGCTCGGAGGGAGCGCTGCACTGTCGGAGGGTCAGTACTGAGTGAGTGTCGCACTGTCGGAGGGTCAGTACTGAGGGAGTGCTGAACTGTCGGAGGGTCAGTACTGAGGGAGCGCTGCACAGTCGGAGGGTCAATACTGAGGGAGTGCTGCACTGTTGGAGGGTCAGTACTGAGGGAGTGCCGCACTGTTGGAGGGTCAGTACTGAGGGAGCGCCGCACTGTCGGAGGGTCAGTACTGAGGGAGTGCTGCACTGTCGGAGGGCTGCACCGTCGGTGGGTCAGTACTATAGAACCATGGAAAAGATACAGCACAGAAGGGGGCCATTCGGCCCATCATGTCCGCGCCAGCTCGAAGAACAACCAGGTGCCCATTCTAATCCCACCTTCCAGCACCCGGTCCGTCGCCCTGCAGCTTACAGCACTTTAGGTGCAGGTCCAGGTACTTTTTAAAAGAGTTGAGTCCCTGCCTCTACCACCAATTCGGGCCGCGAATTCCATACACCCACCACCCTCTGGGTAAAAAAGTTTTTCCTCATGTCCCCTCTAATCCTTCCACCAATCAGCTTAAATCTATGTCCTCTAGTTCCTGAACTCTCCGCTAGGGGAAACAGGTACTTCCTGTCTACTCTATCTGGGCCCCTCATAATTTTGTACACCTCAATCAAGTCTCCCCTCAGCCTCCTCTGCTCCAAGGAAAACAACCCCAGCCTATCCAATCTCTCCTCGGAGCTGCCATTTTCAAGCCCTGGTGACATTCTTGTAAATCTTCTCTGCGTTCTCTCCAGAGCAATTACATCCTTCCTGTAATGTGGTGACCAGAACTGCGCACAATATTCCAGCTGCGGCCTCACCAGCGTTTTATACAGTTCCATCATTACATCCCTGCTTTTGTATTCTTTTCCTCGGCTAATAACAGAGAGCATTCCGTATGCCTTCTTCACAACCTTATCCACCTGTACTGCCTCCTTCAGGGACCTGTGCACATGCACTCCAAGGTCTCTAACTTCCTCTACTGAGACAGTGCTGCACTGTCGGAGGGTCAGTACTGAGGGAGTGCTGCACTGTCGGAGGGTCAGTACTGAATGAGTACCGCACTGTCGGAGGGGCAGTTACTGAGGGAAGGCTGCACTTTGGAACGGTCAGTACTGAGGGAGCGCTGCACTGTCAGACGGCCAGTTCGGAGGGAGCGCTGCACTGTCGGAGGGTCAGTACTGAGGGAGTGCTGCACTGTCGGAGGGTCAGTACTGAGGGAGTGCTGCACTGTCGGAGGGTCAGTACTGAGACAGCGCTGCACTGTCCGATGGTCAATACTGAGAGAGTGCTGCACAGTCGGAGGGTCAGTACTGAGGGAGTGCTGCACAGTCAGAGGGTCAGTACTGAGGGAGTGCTGCACAGTCGGAGGGTCAGTACTGAGGGAGCGCTGCACTGTTGGAGGGTCAGTACTGAGGGAGTGCTGCACAGTCGGAGGGTCAGTACTGAGGGAGTGCTGCACAGTCGGAGGGTCAGTACTGAGGGAGTGCTGCACTGTTGGAGGGTCAGTACTGAGGGAGTGCTGCACTGTCGGAGGGCTGCACCGTCGGTGGGTCAGTACTATAGAACCATAGAAAAGATACAGCACAGAAGGGGGCCATTGGGCCCATCATGTCCGCGCCGGCTCGAAGAACAACCAGGTGCCCATTCTAATCCCACCTTCCAGCACCCGGTCCGTCGCCCTGCAGCTTACAGCACTTTAGGTGCAGGTCCAGCTACTTTTTAAAAGAGTTGAGTCCCTGCCTCTACCACCAATTCGGGCAGCGAATTCCATACACCCACCACCCTCTGGGTAAAAAAGTTTTTCCTCATGTCCCCTCTAATCCTTCCACCAATCAGCTTAAATCTATGTCCTCTAGTTCCTGAACTCTCCGCTAGGGGAAACAGGTACTTCCTGTCTACTCTATCCGGGCCCCTCATAATTTTGTACACCTCAATCAAGTCTCCCCTCAGCCTCCTCTGCTCCAAGGAAAACAACCCCAGCCTATCCAATCTCTCCTCGGAGCTGCCATTTTCAAGCCCTGGTGACATTCTTGGAAATCTTCTCTGCACTCTCTCCAGAGCAATTACATCCTTCCTGTAATGTGGTGACCAGAACTGGGCACAATACTCCAGCTGTGGCCTCACCAGCGTTTTATACAGTTCCATCATTACATCCCTGCTTTTGTATTCTTTTCCTCGGCTAATAACAGAGAGCATTCCGTATGCCTTCTTCACAACCTTATCTACCTGTACTGCCTCCTTCAGGGACCAGTGCACATGCACTCCAAGGTCTCTAACTTCCTCTACTGAGACAGTGCTGCACTGTCGGAGGGTCAGTACTGAGGGAGTGCTGCACTGTCGGAGGGTCAGTACTGAGGGAGTGCTGCACTGTCAGAGGGTCAGTACTGAGGGAGTGCTGCACTGTCGGAGGGTCAGTATTGAGAAAGTGCTGCACTATCGGAGGGTCAGTACTGAGGGAGGGGCAGTATTGAGGGAGTGCTGCACTGTCGGAGGTTCAGTACTGAGGGAGTGCTGCACTGTCGGAGGGTCAGTACTGAGGGAGTGCTGCACTGTCGGAGGGTCAGTACTGAGGGAGTGCTGCACTGTCGGAGGGTCAGTACTGAGGGAGTGCTGCACTGTCGTAGGGTCAGTACTGAGGGAGTGCTGCACTATCGGAAGGTCAGTACTGAGGGAGGGGCAGTATTGAGGGAGTGCTGCACTGTCGGAGGTTCAGTACTGAGGGAGTGCTGCACTGTCGGTGGGTCAGTACTGAGGGAGTGCTGCACTGTCGGAGGGTCAGTACTGAGGGAGTGCTGCACTGTCGGAGGGTCAGTACTGAGGGAGTGCTGCACTGTCGGAGGGTCAGTACTGAGGGAGTGCTGCACTGTCGGACGGGCAGGTCTGAGCGAGTGCTGCACTGTCATACAGCACAGAAGGGGGCCATTCGGCCCATCATGTCCGCTCCAGCTCGAAGAACAACCAGGTGCCCATTCTAATCCCACCTTCCAGCACCCGGTCCGTAGCCCTGCAGCTTACAGCACTTTAGGTGCAGGTCCAGGTACTTTTTAAAAGAGTTGAGTCCCTGCCTCTACCACCAATTCGGGCAGTGAATTCCGTACACCCACCACCCTCTGGGTAAAAAAGTTTTTCCTCATGTCCCCTCTAATCCTTCCACCAATCAGCTTAAATCTATGTCCTCTAGTTCCTGAACTCTCCGCTAGGGGAAACAGGTACTTCCTGTCTACTCTATCTGGGCCCCTCATAATTTTGTACACCTCAATCAAGTCTCCCCTCAGCCTCCTCTGCTCCAAGGAAAACAACCCCAGCCTATCCAATCTCTCCTCGGAGCTGCCATTTTCAAGCCCTGGTGACATTCTTGTAAATCTTCTCTGCACTCTCTCCAGAGCAATTACATCCTTCCTGTAATGTGGTGACCAGAACTGGGCACAATACTCCAGCTGTGGCCTTACCAGCGTTTTATACAGTTCCATCATTACATCCCTGCTTTTGTATTCTTTTCCTCGGCTAATAACAGAGAGCATTCCGTATGCCTTCTTCACAACCTTATCTACCTGTACTGCCTCCTTCAGGGACCTGTTCACATGCACTCCAAGGTCTCTAACTTCCTCTACTGAGACAGTGCTGCACTGTCGGAGGGTCAGTACTGAGGGAGTGCTGCACTGTCGGAGGGTCAGTACTGAGGGAGTGCTGCACTGTCCGATGGTCAATACTGAGAGAGGGCTGCAATGTCGGAGGGTCAGTACTGAGGGAGTGCTGCAATGTCGGAGGGTCAGTACTGAGGGAGTGCTGCACTGTCGGAGGGTCAGTACTGAGGGAGTGCTGCACTGTCGGAGGAGCAGTACGGAAGGAGTGCTGCACTGTCCGATGGTCAATACTGAGGGAGTGCTGCACTGTCCGATGGTCAATACTGAGAGAGTGCTGCACTGTCGGAGGGTCAGTACTGAGGGAGTGCTGCACTGTCGGAGGAGCAGTACGGAGGGAGTGCTGCACTGTCGGAGGGTCAGTACGGAGGGAGTGCTGCACTGTCGGAGGGTCAGTACGGAGGGAGTGCTGCACTGTCGGAGGGTCAGTACTGAGGGAGTGCTGCACTGTCGGAGGGTCAGTACGGAGGGAGTGCTGCACTGTCGGAGGGTCAGTACTGAATGAGTACCGCACTGTCGGAGGGGCAGTTACTGAGGGAAGGCTGCACTTTGGAACGGTCAGTACTGAGGGAGCGCTGCACTGTCGGACGGTCAGTACTGAGGGAGTGCTGCACTGTCGGAGGGTCAGTACTGAGGGAGTGCTGCACTGTCGGAGGGTCAGTACTGAGACAGCGCTGCACTGTCCGATGGTCAATACTGAGAGAGTGCTGCACAGTCGGAGGGTCAGTACTGAGGGAGTGCTGCACAGTCAGAGGGTCAGTACTGAGGGAGTGCTGCACAGTCGGAGGGTCAGTACTGAGGGAGCGCTGCACTGTTGGAGGGTCAGTACTGAGGGAGTGCTGCACAGTCGGAGGGTCAGTACTGAGGGAGTGCTGCACTGTTGGAGGGTCAGTACTGAGGGAGTGCTGCACTGTCGGAGGGCTGCACCATCGGTGGGTCAGTACTATAGAACCATAGAAAAGATACAGCACAGAAGGGGGCCATTGGGCCCATCATGTCCGCGCCGGCTCGAAGAACAACCAGGTGCCCATTCTAATCCCACCTTCCAGCACCCGGTCCGTAGCCCTGCAGCTTACAGCACTTTAGGTGCAGGTCCAGCTACTTTTTAAAAGAGTTGAGTCCCTGCCTCTACCACCAATTCGGGCAGCAAATTCCATACACCCACCACCCTCTGGGTAAAAAAGTTTTTCCTCATGTCCCCTCTAATCCTTCCACCAATCAGCTTAAATCTATGTCCTCTAGTTCCTGAACTCTCCGCTAGGGGAAACAGGTACTTCCTGTCTACTCTATCCGGGCCCCTCATAATTTTGTACACCTCAATCAAGTCTCCCCTCAGCCTCCTCTGCTCCAAGGAAAACAACCCCAGCCTATCCAATCTCTCCTCGGAGCTGCCATTTTCAAGCCCTGGTGACATTCTTGTAAATCTTCTCTGCATTCTCTCCAGAGCAATTACATCCTTCCTGTAATGTGGTGACCAGAACTGGGCACAATACTCCAGCTGTGGCCTCACCAGCGTTTTATACAGTTCCATCATTACAGCCCTGCTTTTGTATTCTTTTCCTCGGCTAATAACAGAGAGCATTCCGTATGCCTTCTTCACAACCTTATCTACCTGTACTGCCTCCTTCAGGGACCAGTGCACATGCACTCCAAGGTCTCTAAATTCCTCTACTGAGACAGTGCTGCACTGTCGGAGGGTCAGTACTGAGGGAGTGCTGCACTGTCGGAGGGTCAGTACTGAGGGAGTGCTGCACTGTCGGAGGGTCAGTATTGAGAAAGTGCTGCACTATCGGAGGGTCAGTACTGAGGGAGGGGCAGTATTGAGGGAGTGCTGCACTGTCGGAGGTTCAGTACTGAGGGAGTGCTGCACTGTCGGAGGGTCAGTACTGAGGGAGTGCTGCACTGTCGGAGGGTCAGTACTGAGGGAGTGCTGCACTGTCGGAGGGTCAGTACTGAGGGAGTGCTGCACTGTCGGACGGGCAGGTCTGAGCGAGTGCTGCACTGTCATACAGCACAGAAGGGGGCCATTCGGCCCATCATGTCCGCTCCAGCTCGAAGAACAACCAGGTGCCCATTCTAATCCCACCTTCCAGCACCCGGTCCGTCGCCCTGCAGCTTACAGCACTTTAGGTGCAGGTCCAGGTACTTTTTAAAAGAGTTGAGTCCCTGCCTCTACCACCAATTCGGGCAGCGAATTCCATACACCCACCACCCTCTGGGTAAAAAAGTTTTTCCTCATGTCCCCTCTAATCCTTCCACCAATCAGCTTAAATCTATGTCCTCTAGTTCCTGAACTCTCCGCTAGGGGAAACAGGTACTTCCTGTCTACTCTATCTGGGCCCCTCATAATTTTGTACACCTCAATCAAGTCTCCCCTCAGCCTCCTCTGCTCCAAGGAAAACAACCCCAGCCTATCCAATCTCTCCTCGGAGCTGCCATTTTCAAGCCCTGGTGACATTCTTGTAAATCTTCTCTGCACTCTCTCCAGAGCAATTACATCCTTCCTGTAATGTGGTGACCAGAACTGGGCACAATACTCCAGCTGTGGCCTTACCAGCGTTTTATACAGTTCCATCATTACATCCCTGCTTTTGTATTCTTTTCCTCGGCTAATAACAGAGAGCATTCCGTATGCCTTCTTCACAACCTTATCTACCTGTACTGCCTCCTTCAGGGACCTGTTCACATGCACTCCAAGGTCTCTAACTTCCTCTACTGAGACAGTGCTGCACTGTCGGAGGGTCAGTACTGAGGGAGTGCTGCACTGTCGGAGGGTCAGTACTGAGGGAGTGCTGCACTGTCCGATGGTCAATACTGAGAGAGGGCTGCAATGTCGGAGGGTCAGTACTGAGGGAGTGCTGCAATGTCGGAGGGTCAGTACTGAGGGAGTGCTGCACTGTCGGAGGGTCAGTACTGAGGGAGTGCTGCACTGTCGGAGGAGCAGTACGGAAGGAGTGCTGCACTGTCGGAGGGTCAGTACTGAGGGAGTGCTGCACTGTCGGAGGAGCAGTACGGAAGGAGTGCTGCACTGTCCGATGGTCAATACTGAGGGAGTGCTGCACTGTCCGATGGTCAATACTGAGAGAGTGCTGCACTGTCGGAGGGTCAGTACTGAGGGAGTGCTGCACTGTCGGAGGAGCAGTACGGAGGGAGTGCTGCACTGTCGGAGGAGCAGTACGGAGGGAGTGCTGCACTGTCGGAGGAGCAGTACGGAGGGAGTGCTGCACTGTCGGAGGAGCAGTACGGAGGGAGTGCTGCACTGTCGGAGGGTCAGTACTGAGCGAGTGCTGCACTGTCGGAGGGTCAGTACTGAGGGAGTGCTGCACTGTCGGAGGGTCAGTACTGAGGGAGTGCTGCACTGTCGGAGGGTCAGTACTGAGGGAGTGCTGCACTGTCGGAGGGTCAGTACTGAGGGAGTGCTGCACTGTCGGAGGGTCAGTACTGAGGGAGTGCTGCACTGTCGGAGGGTCAGTACTGAGGGAGTGCTGCACTGTCGGAGGGTCAGTACTGAGGGAGTGCTGCACTGTCGGAGGGTCAGTACTGAGGGAGTGCTGCACTGTCGGAGGGTCAGTACTGAGGGAGTGCTGCACTGTCGGAGGGTCAGTACGGAGGGAGTGCTGCACTGTCGGAGGAGCAGTACGGAGGGAGTGCTGCACTGTCGGAGGAGCAGTACGGAGGGAGTGCTGCACTGTCGGAGGAGCAGTACGGAGGGAGTGCTGCACTGTCGGAGGAGCAGTACGGAGGGAGTGCTGCACTGTCGGAGGAGCAGTACGGAGGGAGTGCTGCACTGTCGGAGGTGGCGTCTTTCGGATGAGACTGCACTTTCCTAAAACTTGCAGCGAATGGCAGACAGTAACCAGTACTGAAGAGATCAGCCAGGCAGAATTACTGATTTAAAAAACATAAAATTTCCTTCCTCATTCCTTCAGCAGTCTGTTGGTGGGATTCAGGCCCACGGGTGCCAGCTCACATCAAGTTACCTCATGTGTGAGCGTGGACACCAAGAGGGTTACTTTATCCTACCCAGCCCGTGGGGAAAAGGACGGGATCGGGCGCAGCACTGGTTTTACACCCTGCCCGATATTACTCTCCATTGAAGTCAGTAGAGAGTAACCTTGGGCGTATGTAAAACTGCCGTTCCCCATGATCCCATGGGACTCCTGCCCGGTGAGTTCGGTTAAAATTACCCTCCAAGTGTCAGCAGGCTATTTGACCTCTGGGGGAATGTGTGTCGGTGGGAAATAAACTGCTCACCTCTTACTGAATCCCCTCCCCTTCTCGAGCCAGATTATGGGTTCAATACTTCGACAGGGGCCGTGTGCCCTCGTAAATCTCAACTAGTGCAATGTCAGAGGTGCCTCCACTCTGATAAGAAACTGGTATGGATTGTGAGCTGGTAACGGAATGAGGTGGGAACAGGGTCTTTGGGCATTTGGCGCAGAGGAGGAAGGAGGTGCTAAGAAGACAAGGTGATATTATACACAACTTTAAAGCAGAACAAAAGAACAAATAAACATTGCAACACAGGAAGGGGCAGTGACGTGTCAATCCTACCAGATGTGAGTTTCAAACGCCAGTTGCTAACTCACTGAAACACACTCATGGGAAGTGTCACCAACTCCCGTTGCTCGAGCTCAGAACCCGAGAACTGGAGGAGATGATGGAGACAATCCGAGACATCTGGGAGGGACAGCAGTTTCTGGAGCGAGAGTTGAGGGGATAGTCACACACAGAGAGATAGGGAGCAGGCAATGGAGGAGGAAAGATGGACATCTATCTGAGGGGTGAAGGCAGGAAGGAAAGGTTAGGACAGGAGTGTCCAGGGCCACTGATGCTCTCAAACGGATTCAAAGCTCCAGCTTCCTGTGGGGAGAATGAGGACTCTGGGCAGGGCCATCAAGAGGTGGCTCAGGGTGGGATAGTTTAGTGAAACAGCATGAAATGCAGTAGTGAGAGGGGATTCAACAGTTAGAGGGGCTGACACATGGCCAGTTCCAGATATTCTGTTGCCTCCCAGGTGATGGGGTAAGGGACATATTGCATAGACTGAAACAGACTGTACAAGGGGAGGGAGAGCAGCTAGTTATTGGGGTCCATAGTGGAGCAAGTGATGTGGGTTAAGAAAGGCCGGAGGGCATTGCCTCCAGTTCCAGGGCAGATGGGAGCTATTCCACAAGGATGGGCTTCACCTGAAACGGCAGGGTGTTAATGTACTGGCAAAACAATAGGGAAGTGACAAGATATTTAAACTAGATGGACGGCAGCCGGGGCGGGGGGGGGGGGGGGAGGGTGCTGGAAAAGGATCAGCTAATAGAGAAGCAGAAATAGATGAGGGCAATATTCACGCAGAAAATCATTTAGCAAGAGGAATATGGAGTAAAGAAATAAAATCAAATGGACTGGTTATAAATGGGGAAATAAGTGAAGTAAAGGGAGGGGGGAGCACGGACAAAACTATCATGTGACAAAGAGCTGTGTTTCAAAAAGGTTCACTACATGTGTCACAATGTGCAAAGTGTGGGAAATAAACTGGGCGAACTTTACACATTCACTAAAAAAGAAAACTACTGGTAGTTTTAGGATGCCATGGATTAATAAAGAGGTTAGAAACTGAATAAAATTGAAGGGCCTATGAAAATGAGAAAATAAGAAGAGCAGGATAAGGAAAGAGGGAGTATGAGGTAAAAATATCAAAAAACATCAAAAGGAACAGTAAAGTATTTTAGAAATGTATCAAAAAAAGAGAATTGTTAAAAGTGAGGTGAGACCCCTGAGAGGGGAGGGTTGTCAATTAGTAGATAACGATCAATAAATAACAGAGGTATTTAATAAGCACTATGCATCGGTTCTTACCAAAGAGAAGGATAAGGAGGTGAATCCTGAAGTGGTTGAGAGGGAGATGAGCAATATTATGGAAGGATGTGAGGGCCTTAGAGAGGATGCAGAAAAGATTTACTAGAATTCTTCCAAGGACGAAGGACTTCAGTTACGTGGATAGACTGGAGAAGCTGGGGTTGTTCTCCTTAGAGCAGAGAAGGTTAAGAGGAGATTTGATAGAAGTGTTCAAAATCATGAAGGGTTCAGATAAGGTAAGTAAAGAGAAACTGTTCCCATTGGCGGAAGGGTCGAGAACCAGAGGACATAGATTTAAGGTGATTGGCAAAAGAACCAAAGGCGACATGAGGAAAAACTATTTTACGCAGCGAGTAGTTCTGATCTGGAATGCACTGCCTGAAAGGGTGTTGGAAGCAGATTCAATCATGGTTTTCAAAAAAGAATTGGATAAATACTTGAAGGGAAGAAATTTGCAGCGATAAGGGAATAGAGCGGGGGAGTGGGACTAACTGGATTGCTCTTACAAAAAGCCAGCACAGTCTCGATGGGCCGAATAGCCTCCTTCTATGCTGTAACCATTCTATGATTCTATGAAAACAATAAGTTAGTTAGACTACAGAAAGACAATCACCAGAGCTCATAGGGATACATCCCAGAATCCTGGGTTATTAATGGGGAAAAAATAACAGCAGTAATTATAGTCTGAATGGAAGCAGGCTCGGTGCTGTGGAAGAGCACAGGGATTTGCAGTATTGGGCTTCACACTGTCTGTAGACAAGGAAGGATACTGAGGCTTTAAAGAGGGTAGCACACAGATTCACTGGTATGCTGCCTGGTATTGAGGAAATACAAACATGAGGAAAAACTTGAAAAATTGGGCTTGTTTAATTAGAACAATGCAGATTACAGGCCGATAAGACAGAAGTGTTTAAAATAATGAAACGATAGGGCATGGTAGATAGGAGCAGACTGTTTCCAGTAGTCAAGAACGAGGGACCAGCGATACAAGATTAAATGTAAGAGATTTAGAACAGGGTGCAGGAGAAACTTCTTCACACAGAGAGTTGTGGGGTTGTGGAATTCACTTCCAGGGTCAGTGGTTGAGGCAGAAACTGTCAACATTGAAGATTAGATTGGGATAGGTGGGTGAGGGAGATGGGCTGAAGAGATACAGGAACAGGGTCAATGTGAGCAGAACTGTGCTCGTGGGGAGAGCAAACACCGACACGGACTGGATGGGCCGTTTTGTAACTTCGATGATGTGAAATGTACCCCACTTGTATTTTAGTTCTTGCTGATTGCCACCTTCAGGCCCAACAAAGGATTGATCTCAGGTTCTATTATCTCAAAGTATATAAGGGAGGCTGGTCGGCCTTTTTGGTAATAGAGGATAGTTTCTCCCGGAAGCTATTACCAGTTGCACTGTGCAACTGGAAACGGCTCCTGGAAGTAATCGTTTTCTATTTAAAAATAAACCCGCTCCCAACACTAAGTTAGTTGTTTTAGTATTTTCACTGAGCCTTAAATTGAGAGGGTTGGAGGTTGTCGGGGCACTCCTGAAGGATAAGTGAGTGTAATGCCCTGTACCTCAGCCTGCAGCAAGAACAAGCATCACTGCTCACCACAGATTTCAGTTTTTTGCACGAGATATTTTCTCAGGTTAGAGGTCACTGGTCACTCCTGTAAATGGACCTCGCGCCCCTTATGATCTGGGTGCACCATTCCTGCTCATTATCTACTTCAATGACAGCGAGACCCAGTGATTGTAACAGGGAACCCTTACTCCATAAACTGGCGATGGGGATGCAGCAAGTGCCCCTCTTTTTACCAACAGCGGAGTGGATCAACTTTTCAACCAGTCGAGACACAGATTCTAACCAACAATTGGTTTTATTTACATGTGATAAATGAACAAGCAGCACACCGTTGCACACAGTCAGATTGATTGTTCTCTGCATGCCTCAGCATATAAAATAACACAGACACAACGTGCTTTTTCTCTGAATATAGTTGCTCACCATATGTTTCCTATCACCTCACACTAACCTGATTTTGCTCATCAGGCTGGCATAGAAGTTTAAACAACTCAGCTTTATAGTTTGTGAATGCGAGTTACAAACACATTGACATTCTTTCCATCTCTAACTGAAAATTGTTAATGTAAATGTGCGGGAAGAAGTGTCTGCCAAGTTTTCAGCTCCAGCCAATCGAGATCCCTGCCCTCTTTCAAAGGGCTCCGAAATAGCTGTCAATCAAAGTCACTACGCCACCCCCCCCCTCCTCCCCCAGGTGGAAGGCCATTCTCTGAAGTGTGACCAGGGGCTCCGGAAGTCTGGCTGGCTGCAAGCCCTGCCTGCAGGCAAAATCTTAAACAGCAAGATGTTGGAATGGTACTCCTGTGGATCAAAGGAACAGGAGGAGGCCATTCAGACCTTCAAGCCTGTTACACCATTCAATTAGTTCAAGGTTGATCTGTATCTCAACTCCATTCACCTTGATATTCTTGCCTAACAAAACTCTAGTGATCTCAGTCTTGAAAATTTCAATGGACCCCACCATCCACAGCCTCTGGGGAGAGTTCCAGATTTCCACCCTGTGTGAAAACGTGCTTCCTGACATCACCCCTGAACGGCCCAGCTCTAATTTTAGGATTTTGCCCTCTTGTTCTGGACTCTCCCACCAGAGGAAATAGGTTCTCTCTATCTGCCCCATCAAATCCTTTATCATTTTACAGCTTGATTAGATCACCCCTCAATCGTCTATACTCAAGGAATGTAAACAAAGTTTTTGCAACCTGGTCTCATGATTTAACCCTTTTAGCCCCGGTATCATTATATCTGGTGAATCTGCACTACACCCCCTCCAAGGCCAATATATCCTTCCTGAGGTACAGTGCCCAGAACTGAATGCTCAGATGGGGTCCGACCAACTGAAACATAACTTTGTATTCCAGCCCCCTTGAGATAAAGGCCAACATTCCATTAGTCTTTTTGATTGCTTTTTGTAACTATCTACTAGCTTTTAGTGATTTGTGTACCTGGACACCCAAATCCCTTGGCTCCTCATCTCTCGCCATTAAGATAATGTTCCAATGTATCTTTCTCGGCTCCAAGGTGGACAAGAGGCCCATCTCCAGCAATATGAGATGTTTGTAATTGTGAGTATTGGCCCCCATTAATACCTCAAGACCTCATTGTTTAGTTGAAACAATTTGACATCATGAGGAGACCAATCCTAGTCAACTGTCTGAGCCAAGAGCTCATGCTTTGTGTGAACTTGGGAATTAACCCTTTACACTGCATCCAACAGTGCATAAGTTCAAAAATTCACTACAGGCAAAAAAAAATCCATTTTGCCACACTGCCATTAGAAATCCTGGGAAAGTGTCTAACTCTAGAGGAGGAAAAATAAAGACTTGCATTTATATCACGCCTTTCACACCTCAGGACGTCCCAAGGCGCTATACAGCCAATGAAGTACGTTTGAAGTGTAGTCACTGTTGAAGAGAGCCAGAAAGCAATAGAGACTAACCTGGGTGGCGGGGGACCGTTCGATTCACATTGTAGTAACGGTAAAAGAGATCCCTCCACAGAAATTCGTCGCGGGACACTCCGTACCACTGCCTGCAGGTGGCACCGACAGCCAGGATATCCTGGTGTTCCAGGTTCAGGAAAACCTCGAGGAGGATGGTGTCCGGCAGCTGGGGGAAGCCCCCTCCGTCCATCGTATCATTCTGAGCTCAGGTGCACTGAATACAAAAATCAACACAAAACAATAAAGCACCACTGCTCTGTCTGGGGAGGGGGATACCGAGAGGGAGAGAAACCCCTGAAGCCACCTAGGTCCTTCAGAACTTTCCTTAGGCCTCTGAAAATGTCAATAAAGGTTTCCAGTTGTGTATCTCTGATATTTTACTTACTGTACACAGCTGGAAGCACCACTATGAAGAGATTCAACAAAGTTAATCTACACAGCAGACCACTGTTGCAGTGTTGAAATGCCAGGTACGGAAGTTAAAAACTAGTTGGGAAAGAGGGAAGTTGAGCGGCAATGATACATACCCAGGTGTATTGTAACAGGCGGATATTCTCACTTTAAACTTACAACACACAGTGTTTGCAACTATTTAATCCTCTCCTCACCCAATGTCCACACAGGGGAACCGTACCGAACGGTCAGTATGTGAACGCAGTACCGAACGGTCAGTAGGTGAACGCAGTACCGAACGGTCAGTAGGTGAA
The DNA here is from genome assembly GCF_035084215.1 of Heptranchias perlo. Classification (NCBI taxonomy): domain Eukaryota; kingdom Metazoa; phylum Chordata; class Chondrichthyes; order Hexanchiformes; family Hexanchidae; genus Heptranchias; species Heptranchias perlo. The sequence goes on from NW_027139842.1 coordinate 40,225, forward strand.
CGCAGTACCGAACGGTCAGTAGGTGAACGCAGTACCGAACGGTCAGTAGGTGAACGCAGTACCGAACGGTCAGTAGGTGAACGCAGTACCGAACGGTCAGTAGGTGAACGCAGTACCGAACGGTCAGTATGTGAACGCAGTACAGAACGGTCAGTATGTGAACGCAGTACAGAACGGTCAGTAGGTGAACGCAGTACAGAACGGTCAGTAGGTGAACGCAGTACCGAACGGTCAGTATGTGAACGCAGTACCGAACGGTCAGTAGGTGAACGCAGTACCGAACGGTCAGTAGGTGAACGCAGTACCGAACGGTCAGTAGGTGAACGCAGTACCGAACGGTCAGTACGTGTGCACTCTATAGAACGGTCAGTAGGTGAACGCAGTACAGAACGGTCAGTATGTGAACGCAGTACCAAACGGTCAGTAGGTGAACGCAGTACAGAACGGTCAGTAGGTGAACGCAGTACAGAACGGTCAGTATGTGAACGCAGTACCGAACGGTCAGTATGTGAACGCAGTACAGAACGGTCAGTAGGTGAACGCAGTACAGAACGGTCAGTAGGTGAACGCAGTACAGAACGGTCAGTAGGTGAACGCAGTACCGAACGGTCAGTAGGTGAACGCAGTACAGAACGGTCAGTAGGTGAACGCAGTACAGAACGGTCAGTAGGTGAACGCAGTACCGAACGGTCAGTAGGTGAACGCAGTACCGAACGGTCAGTATGTGAACGCAGTACAGAACGGTCAGTATGTGAACGCAGTACCGAACGGTCAGTAGGTGAAAGCAGTACAGAACGGTCAGTATGTGAACACAGTACCGAACGGTCAGTAGGTGAACGCAGTACAGAACGGTCAGTAGGTGAACGCAGTACCGAACGGTCAGTATGTGAACGCAGTACAGAACGGTCAGTATGTGAACGCAGTACCGAACGGTCAGTAGGTGAACGCAGTACAGAACGGTCAGTATGTGAACACAGTACCGAACGGTCAGTAAGTGAACGCAGTACAGAACGGTCAGTAGGTGAACGCAGTACAGAACGGTCAGTAGGTGAACGCAGTACCGAACGGTCAGTTGGTGAACGCAGTACCGAACGGTCAGTTGGTGAACGCAGTACCGAACGGTCAGTAGATGAACGCAGTACAGAACGGTCAGTATGTGAACGCAGTACCGAACGGTCAGTAGGTGAACGCAGTACAGAACGGTCAGTAGGTGAACGCAGTACAGAACGGTCAGTAGGTGAACGCAGTACAGAACGGTCAGTATGCGAACGCAGTACCGAACGGTCAGTAGGTGAACGCAGTACAGAACGGTCAGTATGTGAACGCAGTACCGAACGGTCAGTATGTGAACGCAGTACAGAACGGTCAGTAGGTGAACGCAGTACAGAACGGTCAGTAGGTGAACGCAGTACAGAACGGTCAGTATGTGTGCACTGTACAGAACGGTCAGTATGTGAACGCAGTACAGAACGGTCAGTATGTGAACGCAGTACAGAACGGTCAGTAGGTGAACGCAGTACAGAACGGTCAGTATGTGAACGCAGTACAGAACGGTCAGTATGTGAACGCAGTACAGAACGGTCAGTATGTGTGCACTGTACAGAACAGTCAGTATGTGAACGCAGTACAGAGCGGTCAGTATGTGAACGCAGTACAGAACGGTCAGTATGTGAACGCAGTACAGAACGGTCAGTATGTGAACGCAGTGCAGAACGGTCAGTAGGTGAACGCAGTGCAGAACGGTCAGTAGGTGAACGCAGTACAGAACGGTCAGTAGGTGAACGCAGTACCGAACGGTCAGTATGTGAACGCAGTACAGAACGGTCAGTAGGTGAACGCAGTACAGAACGGTCAGTATGTGTGCACTGTACAGAACGGTCAGTAGGTGAACGCAGTACAGAACGGTCAGTATGTGAACGCAGTACAGAACGGTCAGTATGTGAACGCAGTACAGAACGGTCAGTATGTGAACGCAGTACAGAACGGTCAGTATGTGAACGCAGTACAGAACGGTCAGTATGTGAACGCAGTACAGAACGGTCAGTATGTGTGCACTGTACAGAAGTCAGTATGTGAACGCAGTACAGAGCGGTCAGTATGTGAACGCAGTACAGAACGGTCAGTATGTGAACGCAGTACAGAACGGTCAGTATGTGTGCACTGTACAGAACGGTCAGTAGGTGAACGCAGTACAGAACGGTCATAGGTGAACGCAGTACAGAACGGTCAGTATGTGAACGCAGTACAGAACGGTCAGTATGTGAACGCAGTACAGAACGGTCAGTATGTGAACGCAGTACAGAACGGTCAGTAGGTGAACGCAGTACAGAACGGTCAGTATGTGAACGCAGTACAGAACGGTCAGTAGGTGAACGCAGTACAGAACGGTCAGTATGTGAACGCAGTACAGAACGGTCAGTAGGTGAACGCAGTACAGAACGGTCAGTAGGTGAACGCAGTACAGAACGGTCAGTAGGTGAACGCAGTACAGAACGGTCAGTAGGTGAACGCAGTACAGAACGGTCAGTAGGTGAACGCAGTACAGAACGGTCAGTATGTGAACGCAGTACAGAACGGTCAGTATGTGAACGCAGTACAGAACGGTCAGTAGGTGAACGCAGTACAGAACGGTCAGTAGGTGAACGCAGTACAGAACGGTCAGTATGTGAACGCAGTACAGAACGGTCAGTATGTGAACGCAGTACAGAACGGTCAGTATGTGTGCACTGTATAGAACGCTTTCAAACCCAGGGACACTGAGGTGACCTGTAGCCATGACCACTGACCTGGTGGTGTTCAGCCAGGTCAGCAGAGAACATGGTGTCAGTACCACACCAGAAAGTGCCTGTACCCAGTGGGACAACCCTTACTCTTTAATTGAGGTTTGTTTCAGGTGTAGGTGAAATGGCAGCTGATGGCACTTCGCACTGGGGTACAGTACTGGTGGGTTCAGATCTGTCACTGACTAACACTGGGGTACAGTGCTGGTGGGTACAGGTCTGTCACTGACTAACACTGGGGTACAGTGCTGGTGGGTACAGGTCTGTCACTGTATAGCATGGATACAGTACTGGTGCTACAGGTCTGTACTGGGTGCTCTCCCTGTAAGCAAATAACAACACTACAATTCTCAAAACCAGACTCACCAAGGGGCAATGCTTTCCCAATGAAGGCAGCCTGATCTCCCTTACGACTCTTGCTACGAGGAGCCCGCAGGAAACAGGCAGCACGGACAACCACAGGCACGTCTGTGCAACTCTGTGTCAAGGGAGGCTGTGTGAAACACAACAAGAGCTTTATTGATTGTTCAAACCCCGGGCGTGTTGGTGAGACTTTCCCTCACACACCAGACAGCCTTCATTCTCAGAGTATTCTGCTAGTCAAGTCACATTCGGGCACTGTGTCAGCTCACCGAGATCAGAAGGAAAAAACAGACTGAAATAATATCCCGTTGTGGCAAATAAAGATACACAGTGTTGTGGAAATCAGGCAGAATCAAATCTATCTGGGGAATTCTGAACTGCTCAAAACTGGACAATATTATATTCAGTGCATTCCTTCCCAGAGCAATGGAGCGGAAATGTTACCATACCCAGTGTGATAGTGACAGACCTGTACCCAGTGTTATACAGTGACAGACCTGTACCCAGTGTTATACAGTGACAGACCTGTACCCAGTGTTACACAGTGACAGAACTGTACCCAGTGTTATACAGTGACAGACCTGCACCCAGTGTTATACAGTGACAGACCTGCACCCAGTGTTATACAGTGACAGACCTGCACCCAGTGTTATACAGTGACAGACCTGCACCCAGTGTTATACAGTGACAGACCTGTACCCAGTGTTACACAGTGACAGAACTGTACCCAGTGTTATACAGTGACAGACCTGCACCCAGTGTTATACAGTGACAGACCTGCACCCAGTGTTATACAGTGACAGACCTGCACCCAGTGTTATACAGTGACAGACCTGCACCCAGTGTTATACAGTGACAGACCTGCACCGTGTTATAGTGACAGACCTGCACCCAGTGTTATACAGTGACAGACCTGCACCCAGTGTTATACAGTGACAGACCTGCACCCAGTGTTATACAGTGACAGACCTGCACCCAGTGTGATACAGTGACAGACCTGTACCCAGTGTGATACAGTGACAGACCTGTACCCAGTGTGATACAGTGACAGACCTGTACCCAGTGTGATACAGTGACAGACCTGTACCCAGTGTGATACAGTGACAGACCTGTACCCAGTGTGATACAGTGACAGACCTGAACCCAGTGTTATACAGTGACAGACCTGTACCCAGTGTTATACAGTGACAGACCTGTACCCAGTGTTATACAGTGACAGACCTGTACCCAGTGTGATACAGTGACAGACCTGTACCCAGTGTGATAGTGACAGACCTGTACCCAGTGTGATAGTGACAGACCTGTACCCAGTGTTATACAGTGACAGACCTGTACCCAGTGTTATACAGTGACAGACCTGTACCCAGTGTTATAGTGACAGACCTGTACCCAGTGTTATACAGTGACAGACCTGTACCCAGTATTACACAGTGACAGACCTGTACCCAGTGTTATACAGTGACAGACCTGCACCCAGCGTTATACAGTGACAGACCTGTACCCAGTGTTATAGTGACAGACCTGTACCCAGTGTTATACAGTGACAGACCTGTACCCAGTGTTATACAGTGACAGACCTGTACCGAGTATTACACAGTGACAGACCTGTACCCAGTTTTATACAGTGACAGACCTGTACCCAGTGTTATACAGTGACAGACCTGTACCCACCAGTACTGTACCCCAGTGTTATACAGGGACAGACCTGTACACAGTGTTATACAGTGACAGACCTGTACCCAGTGTGATACAGTGACAGACCTGTACCCAGTGTGATACAGTGACAGACCTGTACCCAGTGTGATACAGTGACAGACCTGTATCCAGTGTTATACAGTGACAGACCTGTACCCAGTGTTATACAGTGACAGACCTGTACCCAGTGTTATACAGTGACAGACCTGTACCCAGTGTTATACAGTGACAGACCTGTACCCAGTGTGATACAGTGACAGACCTGTACCCAGTGTTATACAGTGACAGACCTGTACCCAGTGTTATACAGTGACAGACCTGTACCCAGTGTTATAGTGACAGACCTGTACCCAGTGTTATACAGTGACAGACCTGTACCCAGTGTGATACAGTGACAGACCTGTACCCAGTGTTATACAGTGACAGACCTGTACCCAGTGTTATACAGTGACAGACCTGTACCCAGTGTTATAGTGACAGACCTGTACCCAGTGTTATACAGTGACAGACCTGTACCCAGTGTTATACAGTGACAGACCTGTACCCAGTATTACACAGTGACAGACCTGTACCCAGTATTACACAGTGACAGACCTGTACCCAGTGTTATACAGTGACAGACCTGTACCCAGTGTTATACAGTGACAGACCTGTACCCAGTGTTATACAGTGACAGACCTGTACCCAGCGTTATACAGTGACAGACCTGTACCCAGTGTTATACAGTGACAGACCTGTACCCAGAATTACACAGTGACAGACCTGTACCCAGTGTTATACAGTAACAGACCTGTACCCAGTGTTATACAGTGACAGACCTGTACCCAGAATTACACAGTGACAGACCTGTACCCAGTGTTATACAGTGACAGACCTGTACCCAGTGTTATACAGTGACAGACCTGTACCCAGTATTACACAGTGACAGACCTGTACCCAGTGTTATACAGTGACAGACCTGTACCCAGTGTTATACAGTGACAGACCTGTACCCACCAGTACTGTACCCCAGTGTTATACAGGGACAGACCTGTACACAGTGTTATACAGTGACAGACCTGTACCCAGTGTGATACAGTGACAGACCTGTACCCAGTGTGATACAGTGACAGACCTGTACCCAGTGTGATACAGTGACAGACCTGTACCCAGTGTGATACAGTGACAGACCTGTACCCAGTGTGATAGTGACAGACCTGTACCCAGTGTTATTCAGTGACAGACCTGCACCCAGTGTTATACAGTGACAGACCTGCACCCAGTGTGATACAGTGACAGACCTGTACCCAGTGTTATACAGTGACAGACCTGCACCCAGTGTTATACAGTGACAGACCTGCACCCACCAGTACTGTACCCGTTATACAGTGACAGACCTGTCCCCACCAGTACTGTACCCGTGTTATACAGTGACAGACCTGTCCCCACCAGTACTGTACCCGTGTTATACAGCGACAGACCTGTCCCCACCAGTACTGTACCCCAGTGTTATACAGTGACAGACCTGTACCCACTGTGATACAGTGACAGACCTGTACCCACTGTGATACAGTGACAGACCTGCACCCAGTGTGATACAGTGACAGACCTGCACCCAGTGTGATACAGTGACAGACCTGCACCCAGTGTTATACAGTGACAGACCTGTCCCCACCAGTACTGTACCCGTGTTATACAGTGACAGACCTGCACCCAGTGTTATACAGTGACAGACCTGTACCCAGTGTTATACAGTGACAGACCTGTACGCAGTGTGATACAGTGACAGACCTGCACCCAGTGTGATACAGTGACAGACCTGCACCCAGTGTTATACAGTGACAGACCTGTCCCCACCAGTACTGTACCCGTGTTATACAGTGACAGACCTGCACCCAGTGTTATACAGTGACAGACCTGTACCCAGTGTTATAGTGACAGACCTGTACCCAGTGTTATACAGTGACAGACCTGTACCCAGTGTTATACAGTGACAGACCTGTACCCACCAGTACTGTACCCCAGTGTTATACAGGGACAGACCTGTACACAGTGTTATACAGTGACAGACCTGTACCCAGTGTGATACAGTGACAGACCTGTACCCAGTGTGATACAGTGACAGACCTGCACCCAGTGTTATAGTGACAGACCTGCACCCAGTGTTATACAGTGACAGACCTGCACCCAGTGTTATACAGTGACAGACCTGTACCCAGTGTTACACAGCGACAGACCTGTACCCAGTGTTATACAGTGACAGACCTGCACCCAGTGTTATACAGTGACAGACCTGCACCCAGTGTTATACAGTGACAGACCTGCACCCAGTGTTATACAGTGACAGACCTGCACCCAGTGTGATACAGTGACAGACCTGCACCCAGTGTGATACAGTGACAGACCTGCACCCAGTGTGATACAGTGACAGACCTGTACCCAGTGTGATACAGTGACAGACCTGTACCCAGTGTGATACAGTGACAGACCTGTACCCAGTGTTATACAGTGACAGACCTGTACCCAGTGTTATACAGTGACAGACCTGTACCCAGTGTTATACAGTGACAGACCTGCACCCAGTGTTATACAGTGACAGACCTGCACCCAGTGTGATACAGTGACAGACCTGTACCCAGTGTGATACAGTGACAGACCTGCACCCAGTGTGATACAGTGACAGACCTGTACCCAGTGTGATACAGTGACAGACCTGTACCCAGTGTGATACAGTGACAGACCTGTACCCAGTGTGATACAGTGACAGACCTGTACCCAGTGTGATACAGTGACAGACCTGTACCCAGTGTGATACAGTGACAGACCTGTACCCAGTGTTATACAGTGACAGACCTGTACCCAGTGTGATACAGTGACAGACCTGTACCCAGTGTGATAGTGACAGACCTGTACCCAGTGTTATACAGTGACAGACCTGTACCCAGTGTTATACAGTGACAGACCTGTACCCAGTGTTATACAGTGACAGACCTGTACCCAGTGTTATAGTGACAGACCTGTACCCAGTGTTATACAGTGACAGACCTGTACCCAGTATTACACAGTGACAGACCTGTACCCAGTATTACACAGTGACAGACCTGTACCCAGTGTTATACAGTGACAGACCTGTACCCAGTGTTATACAGTGACAGACCTGTACCCAGTGTTATACAGTGACAGACCTGTACCCAGTGTTATAGTGACAGACCTGTACCCAGTATTACACAGTGACAGACCTGTACCCAGTGTTATACAGTGACAGACCTGTACCCAGTGTTATACAGTGACAGACCTGTAACCCACCAGTACTGCACCCCAGTGTTATACAGGGACAGACCTGTACACAGTGTGATACAGTGACAGACCTGTACCCAGTGTGATACAGTGACAGACCTGTACCCAGTGTGATACAGTGACAGACCTGTACCCAGTGTGATACAGTGACAGACCTGTACCCAGTGTTATTCAGTGACAGACCTGTACCCAGTGTGATACAGTGACAGACCTGTACCCAGTGTGATACAGTGACAGACCTGTACCCAGTCAGATACAGTGACAGACCTGTACCCAGTCAGATACAGTGACAGACCTGTACCCAGTGTGATAGTGACAGACCTGTACCCAGTGTTATACAGTGACAGACTTGTACCCAGTGTTATACAGTGACAGACCTGTACCCAGTGTTATACAGTGACAGACCTGTACCCAGTGTTATTCAGTGACAGACCTGCACCCAGTGTTATACAGTGACAGACCTGCACCCAGTGTGATACAGTGACAGACCTGTACCCAGTGTTATACAGTGACAGACCTGCACCCAGTGTTATACAGTGACAGACCTGCACCCACCAGTACTGTACCCGTTATACAGTGACAGACCTGTCCCCACCAGTACTGTACCCGTGTTATACAGTGACAGACCTGTCCCCACCAGTACTGTACCCGTGTTATACAGCGACAGACCTGTCCCCACCAGTACTGTACCCGTGTTATACAGTGACAGACCTGTCCCCACCAGTACTGTACCCGTGTTATACAGCGACAGACCTGTCCCCACCAGTACTGTACCCGTGTTATACAGTGACAGACCTGTACCCAGTGTGATACAGTGACAGACCTGCACCCAGTGTGATACAGTGACAGACCTGCACCCAGTGTGATACAGTGACAGACCTGCACCCAGTGTTATACAGTGACAGACCTGTCCCCACCAGTACTGTACCCGTGTTATACAGTGACAGACCTGCACCCAGTGTTATACAGTGACAGACCTGCACCCAGTGTTATACAGTGACAGACCTGTACCCACCAGTACTGTACCCCAGTGTTATACAGTGACAGACCTGTACCCACCAGTCCTGTACCCCAGTGTTATACAGTGACAGACCTGTACCCACCAGTCCTGTACCCAGTGTTATACAGTGACAGACCTGTACCCACCAGTACTGTACCCCAGTGTTATACAGTGACAGACCTGTCCCCACCAGTACTGTACCCAGTGTTATACAGTGACAGACCTGTACCCACCAGTACTGTACCCCAGTGTTATACAGTGACAGACCTGTCCCCACCAGTACTGTACCCGTGTTATACAGTGACAGACCTGCACCCAGTGTTATACAGTGACAGACCTGCACCCAGTGTTATACAGTGACAGACCTGTACCCACCAGTCCTGTACCCCAGTGTTATACAGTGACAGACCTGTACCCACCAGTCCTGTACCCAGTGTTATACAGTGACAGACCTGTACCCACCAGTCCTGTACCCCAGTGTTATACAGTGACAGACCTGTACCCACCAGTCCTGTACCCCAGTGTTATACAGTGACAGACCTGTACCCACCAGTACTGTACCCCAGTGTTATACAGTGACAGACCTGTACCCACCAGTCCTGTACCCCAGTGTTATACAGTGACAGACCTGTACCCACCAGTCCTGTACCCCAGTGTTATACAGTGACAGACCTGTACCCACCAGTACTGTACCCGTGTTATACAGTGACAGACCAGTACCCACCAGTACTGTACCCCAGTGTTATACAGTGACAGACCTGTACCCACCAGTCCTGTACCCCAGTGTCATACAGTGACAGACCTGTACCCACCAGTACTGTACCCCAGTGTGATGCAGTGACAGACCTGTACCCACCAGTACTGTACCCCAGTGTTATACAGTGACAGACCTGTAACCACCAGTCCTGTACCCAGTGTTATACAGTGACAGACCTGTACCCACCAGTACTGTACCCCAGTGTTATACAGGGACAGACCTGTACCCACCAGTACTGTACCCCAGTGTTATACAGTGAGACCTGTACCCACCAGTACTGTACCCCAGTGTTATACAGGGACAGACCTGTACCCACCAGCACTGTACCCCAGTGTTATACAGTGAGACCTGTACCCACCAGTCCTGTATCCCAGTGTTATACAGTGAGACCTGTACCCACCAGTACTGTACCCCAGTGTTATACAGGGACAGACCTGTACCCACCAGTACTGTACCCCAGTGTTATACAGGGACAGACCTGTACCCACCAGTACTGTACCCCAGTGTTATACAGTGAGACCTGTACCCACCAGTACTGTACCCCAGTGTTATACAGGGACAGACCTGTACCCACCAGTCCTGTACTCCAGTGTGATACAGTGACAGACCTGTACCCACCAGTCCTGTATCCCAGTGTTATACAGTGAGACCTGTACCCACCAGTCCTGTACCCCAGTGTCATACAGTGACAGACCTGTACCCACCAGTCCTGTACCCCAGTGTCATACAGTGACAGACCTGTACCCACCAGTCCTGTACCCCGGTGTTATACAGTGACAGACCTGTACCCACCAGTCCTGTACCCCAGTGTTATACAGTGACAGACCTGTACCCACCAGTACTGTACCCCAGTGTTATACACTGACAGACCTGTACCCACCAGTACTGTACCCCAGTGTTATACAGTGACAGACCTGTACCCACCAGTACTGTACCCCAGTGTTATACAGTGACAGACCCGTACCCACCAGTACTGTACCCCAGTGTTATACAGTGACAGACCTGTACCCACCAGTACTGTACCCCAGTGTTATACAGTGACAGACCCGTACCCACCAGTACTGTACCCCAGTGTTATACAGTGACAGACCTGTACCCACCAGTACTGTATCCCAGTGTTATACAGTGACAGACCTGTACCCACCAGTACTGTACCCCAGTGTTATACAGGGACAGACCTGTACCCACCAGTACTGTACCCCAGTGTTATACAGTGACAGACCCGTACCCACCAGTACTGTACCCCAGTGTTATACAGTGACAGACCTGTACCCACCAGTACTGTACCCCAGTGTTATACAGTGACAGACCTGTACCCACCAGTACTGTACCCCAGTGTTATACAGTGACAGACCTGTACCCACCAGTACTGTACCCCAGTGTTATACAGGGACAGACCTGTACCCACCAGTCCTGTACCCCAGTGTTATACAGTGACAGACCTGTACCCACCAGTCCTGTACCCCAGTGTTATACAGTGACAGACCTGTACCCACCAGTCCTGTATCCCAGTGTTATACAGTGACAGACCTGTACCCACCAGTACTGTATCCCAGTGTTATACAGGGACAGACCTGTACCCACCAGTACTGTACCCCAGTGTTATACACTGACAGACCTGTACCCACCAGTCCTGTACCCCAGTGTTATACAGTGACAGACCTGTACCCACCAGTACTGTATCCCAGTGTTATACACTGACAGACCTGTACCCACCAGTCCTGTACCCCAGTGTTATACAGTGACAGACCTGTACCCACCAGTACTGTATCCCAGTGTTATACAGGGACAGACCTGTACCCACCAGTACTGTACCCCAGTGTTATACACTGACAGACCTGTACCCACCAGTCCTGTACCCCAGTGTTATACAGTGACAGACCTGTACCCACCAGTACTGTACCCCAGTGTTATACAGGGACAGACCTGTACCCCCCAGTACTGTACCCCAGTGTTATACAGTGACAGACCTGTACCCACCAGTACTGTACCCCAGTGTTATACAGTGACAGACCTGTACCCACCAGTACTGTACCCCAGTGTTATACAGTGACAGACCCGTACCCACCAGTACTGTACCCCAGTGTTATACAGTGACAGACCTGTACCCACCAGTACTGTATCCCAGTGTTATACAGGGACAGACCTGTACCCACCAGTACTGTACCCCAGTGTTATACAGGGACAGACCTGTACCCACCAGTACTGTACCCCAGTGTTATACAGTGACAGACCTGTACCCACCAGTACTGTATCCCAGTGTTATACAGGGACAGACCTGTACCCACCAGTACTGTACCCCAGTGTTATACAGGGACAGACCTGTACCCACCAGTACTGTATCCCAGTGTTATACAGGGACAGACCTGTACCCACCAGTACTGTACCCCAGTGTTATACAGTGACAGACCCGTACCCACCAGTACTGTACCCCAGTGTTATACAGGGACAGACCTGTACCCACCAGTACTGTACCCCGTGTTATACAGTGACAGACCTGCACCCACCAGTACTGTACCCCAGTGTTATACAGGGACAGACCTGTACCCACCAGTACTGTACCCCGGTGTTATACAGTGACAGACCTGTACCCACCAGTACTGTACCCCAGTGTTATACAGTGACAGACCCGTACCCACCAGTACTGTACCCCAGTGTTATACAGGGACAGACCTGTACCCACCAGTACTGTACCCCAGTGTTATACAGTGACAGACCTGTACCCACCAGTACTGTACCCCAGTGTTATACAGTGACAGACCTGTACCCACCAGTACTGTACCCCAGTGTTATACAGGGACAGACCTGTACCCACCAGTACTGTACCCCGGTGTTATACACTGACAGACCTGTACCCACCAGTACTGTACCCCAGTGTTATACAGTGACAGACCTGTACCCACCAGTACTGTACCCCAGTGTTATACAGTGACAGACCTGTACCCACCAGTACTGTACCCCAGTGTTATACAGTGACAGACCTGTACCCACCAGTACTGTACCCCGGTGTTATACACTGACAGACCTGTACCCACCAGTACTGTACCCCAGTGTTATATAGTGACAGACCTGTACCCACCAGTACTGTACCCCGGTGTTATACACTGACAGACCTGTACCCACCAGTACTGTACCCCAGTGTTATATAGTGACAGACCTGTACCCACCAGTACTGTACCCCAGTGTTATATAGTGACAGACCTGTACCCACCAGTACTGTACCCCAGTGTTATATAGTGACAGACCTGTACCCACCAGTACTGTACCCCAGTGTTATATAGTGACAGACCTGTACCCACCAGTACTGTACCCCAGTGTTATATAGTGACAGACCTGTACCCACCAGTACTGTACCCCAGTGTTATACAGTGACAGACCTGTACCCACCAGTACTGTACCCCAGTGTTATACAGGGACAGACCTGTACCCACCAGTACTGTACCCCAGTGTTATACACTGACAGACCTGTACCCACCAGTACTGTACCCCAGTGTTATATAGTGACAGACCTGTACCCACCAGTACTGTACCCCGGTGTTATACACTGACAGACCTGTACCCACCAGTACTGTACCCCAGTGTTATATAGTGACAGACCTGTACCCACCAGTACTGTACCCCGGTGTTATACACTGACAGACCTGTACCCACCAGTACTGTACCCCAGTGTTATATAGTGACAGACCTGTACCCACCAGTACTGTACCCCAGTGTTATATAGTGACAGACCTGTACCCACCAGTACTGTACCCCAGTGTTATATAGTGACAGACCTGTACCCACCAGTACTGTACCCCAATGTTATATAGTGACAGACCTGTACCCACCAGTACTGTACCCCAGTGTTATACAGTGACAGACCTGTACCCACCAGTACTGTACCCCAGTGTTATACAGGGACAGACCTGTACCCACCAGTACTGTACCCCAGTGTTATACAGTGACAGACCTGTACCCACCAGTACTGTACCCCAGTGTTATACACTGACAGACCTGTTCCCACCAGTACTGTACCCCAGTGTTATACACTGACAGACCTGTACCCACCAGTACTGTACCCCAGTGTTATACAGTGACAGACCTGTACCCACCAGTACTGTACCCCGGTGTTATACACTGACAGACCTGTACCCACCAGTACTGTACCCCAGTGTTATACAGTGACAGACCTGTACCCACCAGTACTGTACCCCAGTGTTATACAGTGACAGACCTGTACCCACCAGTACTGTACCCCAGTGTTATACAGGGACAGACCTGTACCCACCAGTACTGTACCCCAGTGTTATACAGGGACAGACCTGTACCCACCAGTACTGTATCCCAGTGTTATACAGTGACAGACCTGTACCCACCAGTACTGTATCCCAGTGTTATACAGGGACAGACCTGTACCCACCAGTACTGTATCCCAGTGTTATACAGGGACAGACCTGTACCCACCAGTACTGTATCCCAGTGTTATACAGTGACAGACCTGTACCCACCAGTACTGTATCCCAGTGTTATACAGTGACAGACCTGTACCCACCAGTACTGTATCCCAGTGTTATACAGTGACAGACCTGTACCCACCAGTACTGTATCCCAGTGTTATACAGTGACAGACCTGTACCCACCAGTACTGTACCCCAGTGTTATACAGTGACAGACCTGTACCCCCCAGTACTGTACCCCAGTGTTATACAGAGACAGACCTGTACCCACCAGTACTGTACCCCAGTGTTATACAGTGACAGACCTGTACCCACCAGTACTGTATCCCAGTGTTATACAGTGACAGACCTGTACCCACCAGTACTGTACCCCAGTGTTATACAGAGACAGACCCGTACCCACCAGTACTGTACCCCAGTGTTATACAGTGACAGACCTGTTCCCACCAGTACTGTACCCCAGTGTTATACAGAGACAGACCCGTACCCACCAGTACTGTACCCCAGTGTTATACAGGGACAGACCTGTACCCACCAGTACTGTACCCCAGTGTTATACAGGGACAGACCTGTACCCACCAGTACTGTACCCCAGTGTTATACAGTGACAGACCTGTACCCACCAGTACTGTACCCCAGTGTTATACAGTGACAGACCTGTACCCACCAGTACTGTACCCCAGTGTTATACAGAGACAGACCCGTACCCACCAGTACTGTACCCCAGTGTTATACAGGGACAGACCTGTACCCACCAGTACTGTACCCCAGTGTTATACAGGGACAGACCTGTACCCACCAGTACTGTCCTGCAGTGTTATACAGGGACAGACCTGTACCCCCCAGTACTGTACCCCAGTGTTATACAGGGACAGACCTGTACCCACCAGTACTGTACCCCAGTGTTATACAGGGACAGACCTGTACCCACCAGTACTGTCCTGCAGTGTTATACAGGGACAGACCTGTACCCCCCAGTACTGTACCCCAGTGTTATACAGGGACAGACCTGTACCCACCAGTACTGTACCCCAGTGTTATACAGGGACAGACCTGTACCCACCAGTACTGTACCCCAGTGTTATACACTGACAGACCTGTACCACCAGTACTGTACCCCAGTGTTATACAGGGACAGACCTGTACCCACCAGTACTGTACCCCAGTGTTATACAGGGACAGACCTGTACCCACCAGTACTGTACCCCAGTGTTATACAGTGACAGACCTGTACCACCAGTACTGTACCCCAGTGTTATACACTGACAGACCTGTACCACCAGTACTGTACCCCAGTGTTATACAGTGACAGACCTGTACCCACCAGTACTGTACCCCAGTGTTATACACTGACAGACCTGTACCCCCCAGTACTGTACCCCAGTGTTATACAGTGACAGACCTGTACCCACCAGTACTGTATCCCAGTGTTATACAGTGACAGACCTGTACCCACCAGTACTGTATCCCAGTGTTATACAGTGACAGACCTGTACCCACCAGTACTGTACCCCAGTGTTATACAGTGACAGACCTGTACCCACCAGTACTGTACCCCAGTGTTATACAGTGACAGACCTGTACCCACCAGTACTGTACCCCAGTGTTATACAGTGACAGACCTGTACCCACCAGTCCTGTACCCCAGTGTTATACAGGGACAGACCTGTACCCACCAGTACTGTACCCCAGTGTTATACAGGGACAGACCTGTACCCACCAGTACTGTACCCCAGTGTTATACAGGGACAGACCTGTACCCACCAGTACTGTACCCCAGTGTTATACAGGGACAGACCTGTACCCACCAGTACTGTACCCCAGTGTTATACAGGGACAGACCTGTACCCACCAGTACTGTACCCCAGTGTTATACAGTGACAGACCTGTACCCACCAGTACTGTACCCCAGTGTTATACACTGACAGACCTGTACCCACCAGTACTGTACCCCAGTGTTATACAGGGACAGACCTGTACCCACCAGTACTGTACCCCAGTGTTATACAGGGACAGACCTGTACCCACCAGTACTGTACCCCAGTGTTATACAGGGACAGACCTGTACCCACCAGTACTGTACCCCAGTGTTATACACTGACAGACCTGTACCCACCAGTACTGTACCCCAGTGTTATAGTGACAGACCTGTACCCACCAGTACTGTACCCCAGTGTTATACAGGGACAGACCTGTACCCACCAGTACTGTACCCCAGTGTTATACACTGACAGACCTGTACCCACCAGTACTGTACCCCAGTGTTATACAGGGACAGACCTGTACCCACCAGTACTGTACCCCAGTGTTATACAGGGACAGACCTGTACCCACCAGTACTGTACCCCAGTGTTATACAGGGACAGACCTGTACCCACCAGTACTGTACCCCAGTGTTATACACTGACAGACCTGTACCCACCAGTACTGTACCCCAGTGTTATAGTGACAGACCTGTACCCACCAGTACTGTACCCCAGTGTTATACACTGACAGACCTGTACCCACCAGTACTGTACCCCAGTGTTATAGTGACAGACCTGTACCCACCAGTACTGTACCCCAGTGTTATACAGGGACAGACCTGTACCCACCAGTACTGTACCCCAGTGTTATACAGTGACAGACCTGTACCCACCAGTACTGTACCCCAGTGTTATACAGGGACAGACCTGTCCACACCAGTACTGTACCCCAGTGTTATACAGGGACAGACCTGTACCCCCCAGTACTGTATCCCAGTGTTATACAGTGACAGACCTGTACCCACCAGTACTGTACCCCAGTGTTATACAGTGACAGACCTGTACCCACCAGTACTGTACCCCAGTGTTATACAGTGACAGACCTGTACCCACCAGTACTGTACCCCAGTGTTATACAGGGACAGACCTGTACCCACCAGTACTGTACCCCAGTGTTATACAGTGACAGACCTGTACCCACCAGTACTGTACCCCAGTGTTATACAGTGACAGACCTGTACCCACCAGTACTGTACCCCAGTGTTATACAGGGACAGACCTGTACCCCCCAGTACTGTACCCCAGTGTTATACAGTGACAGACCTGTACCCACCAGTACTGTACCCCAGTGTTATACAGTGAGACCTGTACCCACCAGTACTGTACCCCAGTGTTATACACTGACAGACCTGTACCCACCAGTACTGTATCCCAGTGTTATGTAAGACAGACCTGTACCCACCAGTACTGTACCCCAGTGTTATACAGTGACAGACCTGTACCCACCAGTACTGTACCCCAGTGTTATACAGTGACAGACCTGTACCCACCAGTACTGTACCCCAGTGTTATACAGGGACAGACCTGTACCCCCCAGTACTGTACCCCAGTGTTATACAGTGACAGACCTGTACCCACCAGTACTGTACCCCAGTGTTATACAGTGACAGACCTGTACCCACCAGTACTGTACCCCAGTGTTATACAGTGAGACCTGTACCCACCAGTACTGTACCCCAGTGTTATACAGTGAGACCTGTACCCACCAGTACTGTACCCCAGTGTTATACAGTGAGACCTGTACCCACCAGTACTGTACCCCAGTGTTATACAGTGACAGACCTGTACCCACCAGTACTGTACCCCAGTGTTATACAGTGAGACCTGTACCCACCAGTACTGTACCCCAGTGTTATACAGTGACAGACCTGTACCCACCAGCACTGTACCCCAGTGTTATACAGGGACAGACCTGTACCCACCAGTACTGTACCCCAGTGTTATGTAAGACAGACCTGTACCCACCAGTACTGTACCCCAGTGTTATACAGTGACAGACCTGTACCCACCAGTACTGTACCCCAGTGTTATACAGGGACAGACCTGTACCCACCAGTACTGTACCCCAGTGTTATGTAAGACAGACCTGTACCCACCAGTACTGTACCCCAGTGTTATACAGTGACAGACCTGTACCCACCAGTACTGTACCCCAGTGTTATACAGGGACAGACCTGTACCCACCAGTACTGTACCCCAGTGTTATACAGGGACAGACCTGTACCCACCAGTACTGTACCCCAGTGTTATACACTGACAGACCTGTACCCACCAGTACTGTACCCCAGTGTTATAGTGACAGACCTGTACCCACCAGTACTGTACCCCAGTGTTATACAGGGACAGACCTGTACCCACCAGTACTGTACCCCAGTGTTATACACTGACAGACCTGTACCCACCAGTACTGTACCCCAGTGTTATACAGGGACAGACCTGTACCCACCAGTACTGTACCCCAGTGTTATACAGGGACAGACCTGTACCCACCAGTACTGTACCCCAGTGTTATACAGGGACAGACCTGTACCCACCAGTACTGTACCCCAGTGTTATACACTGACAGACCTGTACCCACCAGTACTGTACCCCAGTGTTATAGTGACAGACCTGTACCCACCAGTACTGTACCCCAGTGTTATACACTGACAGACCTGTACCCACCAGTACTGTACCCCAGTGTTATAGTGACAGACCTGTACCCACCAGTACTGTACCCCAGTGTTATACAGGGACAGACCTGTACCCACCAGTACTGTACCCCAGTGTTATACAGTGACAGACCTGTACCCACCAGTACTGTACCCCAGTGTTATGCAGGGACAGACCTGTCCACACCAGTACTGTACCCCAGTGTTATACAGGGACAGACCTGTACCCCCCAGTACTGTATCCCAGTGTTATACAGTGACAGACCTGTACCCACCAGTACTGTACCCCAGTGTTATACAGTGACAGACCTGTACCCACCAGTACTGTACCCCAGTGTTATACAGTGACAGACCTGTACCCACCAGTACTGTACCCCAGTGTTATACAGGGACAGACCTGTACCCACCAGTACTGTACCCCAGTGTTATACAGTGACAGACCTGTACCCACCAGTACTGTACCCCAGTGTTATACAGTGACAGACCTGTACCCACCAGTACTGTACCCCAGTGTTATACAGGGACAGACCTGTACCCCCCAGTACTGTACCCCAGTGTTATACAGTGACAGACCTGTACCCACCAGTACTGTACCCCAGTGTTATACAGTGAGACCTGTACCCACCAGTACTGTACCCCAGTGTTATACACTGACAGACCTGTACCCACCAGTACTGTATCCCAGTGTTATGTAAGACAGACCTGTACCCACCAGTACTGTACCCCAGTGTTATACAGTGACAGACCTGTACCCACCAGTACTGTACCCCAGTGTTATACAGTGACAGACCTGTACCCACCAGTACTGTACCCCAGTGTTATACAGGGACAGACCTGTACCCCCCAGTACTGTACCCCAGTGTTATACAGTGACAGACCTGTACCCACCAGTACTGTACCCCAGTGTTATACAGTGACAGACCTGTACCCACCAGTACTGTACCCCAGTGTTATACAGTGAGACCTGTACCCACCAGTACTGTACCCCAGTGTTATACAGTGAGACCTGTACCCACCAGTACTGTACCCCAGTGTTATACAGTGAGACCTGTACCCACCAGTACTGTACCCCAGTGTTATACAGTGACAGACCTGTACCCACCAGTACTGTACCCCAGTGTTATACAGTGAGACCTGTACCCACCAGTACTGTACCCCAGTGTTATACAGTGACAGACCTGTACCCACCAGCACTGTACCCCAGTGTTATACAGGGACAGACCTGTACCCACCAGTACTGTACCCCAGTGTTATGTAAGACAGACCTGTACCCACCAGTACTGTACCCCAGTGTTATACAGTGACAGACCTGTACCCACCAGCACTGTACCCCAGTGTTATACAGGGACAGACCTGTACCCACCAGTACTGTACCCCAGTGTTATGTAAGACAGACCTGTACCCACCAGTACTGTATCCCAGTGTTATACAGGGACAGACCTGTACCCACCAGTACTGTACCCCAGTGTTATACAGAGACAGACCTGTACCCCCCAGTACTGTACCCCAGTGTTATGTAAGACAGACCTGTGCCCCATCGATCCCCCGGGGTGCGGGGTGGTGAAGGTCTGTCCCCTCCCCCGGGCCCTGAACCGCGGCCTCGCCTCACCTGCTGTCCGCCGCCTGTCGCCGGGCCGCACACAGCGCAGTGCGGGGAGCCGAGCGCCGAGCGATGGATGGGCCGGGGCGGGGCGGAGCGCCGAGCGATGGATGGGCCGGGGCGGGGCGGAGCGCCGAGCGATGGATGGGCCGGGGCGGGGCGGAGCGCCGAGCGATGGATGGGCGGGGCGGGGCGGAGCGCCGAGCGATGGATGGGCGGGGCGGGGCGGAGCGCCGAGCGATGGATGGGCGGGGCGGGGCGGAGCGCCGAGCGATGGATGGGCGGGGCGGGGCGGAGCGCCGAGAGCTCGATCCCCAGCGGGAGGGGACACATGAATTGTCCGGTTGATGGAGCGCGGGCCCGGTGGGAAGTGAGGCGGGCGGGTTTAACCCGCTCTTTATTATAACGGACACCGCGCAACAATCGCCAAACAGGAGGGTTCCCTCCCAGTCGGGGAACACTTCAGCAGTCATGGACATTCATCCACCGACCTTCGGGTAAGCGTTCTCCAAGGCGGCCTTCGAGACACACGACAACGCAAAATCGTCGAGCAGAAATTGATAGCCAAGTTCCGCACCCATGAGGACGGCCTCAACCGGGATCTTGGGTTCATGTCACGCTACACGTAACCCCACCAGCGAACAAATGTTATCTGTTTTTAATATAATGGGTCATTGACTGTCTTCCTGATCTCTCTCTCTTCGCAATTTTATTTTAAATTCACAAGCTTTCGGAGTTCACCTGACGAAGGAGGTAGCCTCCGAAAGCTTGTGAATTTAAAATAAAATCGCTGGACTATAACTTGGTGTTGTGAAATTGTTTACAATTGTCAACCCCAGTCCATCACCGGCATCTCCACATCATTATTATAATACAGAAGTGAAGAGTGAATGGAGTGAAGGCGGATTGAAGGGTCGGCCGTGCAGTCGGTGCAAAATCTCAGTCTGATCCTCGCCTCCGGGTCACGGTTCAATCCCCCTCCAGAGAGTGAGCACAAAATCCAGGCCCACACTCACAGGGTCAGCACTGAGGGAGTGCTGCACTGTCGGAGGGTCAGTACTGAGGGAGTGCTGCACTGTCGGAGGGTCAGTACTGAGGGAGTGCTGCACTGTCAGAGGGTCAGTACTGAGGGAGTGCCGCACTGTCGGAGGGTCAGTACTGAGGGAGTGCTGCACTGTCAGAGGGTCAGTACTGAGGGAGTGCTGCACTGTCGGAGGGTCAGTACTGAGGGAGTGCTGCACTGTCGGAGGGTCAGTACTGAGGGAGCGCTGCACTGTCGGAGGGTCAGTACTGAGGGAGCGCTGCACTGTCGGAGGGTCAGTACTGAGGGAGCGCCGCACTGTCGGAGGGTCAGTACTGAGGGAGTGCTGCACTGTCAGAGGGTCAGTACTGAGGGAGTGCTGCACTGTCGGAGGGTCAGTACTGAGGGAGTGCTGCACTGTCGGAGGGTCAGTACTGAGGGAGCGCTGCACTGTCGGAGGGTCAGTACTGAGGGAGCGCTGCACTGTCGGAGGGTCAGTACTGAGGGAGCGCCGCACTGTCGGAAGGTCAGTACTGAGGGAGTGCTGCACTGTCGGAGGGTCAGTACTGAGGGAGTGCCGCACTGTCGGAGGGTCAGTACTGAGGGAGTGCTGCACTGTCGGAGGGTCAGTACTGAGGGAGCGCTGCACTGTCGGAGGGTCAGTACTGAGGGAGTGCTGCACTGTCGGAGGGTCAGTACTGAGGGAGCGCTGCACTGTCGGAGGGTCAGTACTGAGGGAGCGCTGCACTGTCGGAGGGTCAGTACTGAGGGAGTGCTGCACTGTCGGAGGGTCAGTACTGAGGGGGTGCTGCACTGTCGGAGGGTCAGTACTGAGGGAGCGCTGCACTGTCGGAGGGTCAGTACTGAGGGAGTGCTGCACTGTCGGAGGGTCAGTACTGAGGGGGTGCTGCACTGTCGGAGGGTCAGTACTGAGGGAGTGCCGCACTGTCGGAGGGTCAGTACTGAGGGAGTGCTGCACTGTCGGAGGGTCAGTACTGAGGGAGTGCTGCACTGTCGGAGGGTCAGTACTGAGGGAGTGCTGCACTGTCGGAGGGTCAGTACTGAGGGAGTGCTGCACTGTCGGAGGGTCAGTACTGAGGGAGTGCTGCACTGTCGGAGGGTCAGTACTGAGGGAGCGCTGCACTGTCGGAGGGTCAGTACTGAGGGAGCGCTGCACTGTCGGAGGGTCAGTACTGAGGGAGTGCTGCACTGTCGGAGGGTCAGTACTGAGGGGGTGCTGCACTGTCGGAGGGTCAGTACTGAGGGAGTGCCGCACTGTCGGAGGGTCAGTACTGAGGGAGCGCTGCACTGTCGGAGGGTCAGTACTGAGGGAGTGCTGCACTGTCGGAGGGTCAGTACTGAGGGAGTGCTGCACTGTCGGAGGGTCAGTACTGAGGGAGTGCTGCACTGTCGGAGGGTCAGTACTGAGGGAGCGCCGCACTGTCGGAGGGTCAGTACTGAGGGAGTGCTGCACTGTCGGAGGGTCAGTACTGAGGGAGTGCTGCACTGTCGGAGGGTCAGTACTGAGGGAGCGCCGCACTGTCGGAGGGTCAGTACTGAGGGAGCGCCGCACTGTCGGAGGGTCAGTACTGAGGGAGCGCCGCACTGTCGGAGGGTCAGTACTGAGGGAGTGCCGCACTGTCGGAGGGTCAGTACTGAGGGAGCGCCGCACTGTCGGAGGGTCAGTACTGAGGGAGTGCTGCACTGTCGGAGGGTCAGTACTGAGGGAGTGTTGCACTGTCGGAGGGTCAGTACTGAGGGAGTGTTGCACTGTCGGAGGGTCAGTACTGAGGGAACGCTGCACTGTCGGAGGGTCAGTACTGAGGGAGCGCTGCACTGTCGGAGGGTCAGTACTGAGGGAGCGCTGCACTGTCGGAGGGTCAGTACTGAGGGAGTGCTGCACTGTCGGAGGGTCAGTACTGAGGGGGTGCTGCACTGTCGGACGGTCAGTACTGAGGGAGTGTTGCACTGTCAGAGGGTCAGTACTGAGGGAGTGTTGCACTGTCGGAGGGTCAGTACTGAGGGAGTGCTGCACTGTCGGAGGGTCAGTACTGAGGGGGTGCTGCACTGTCGGACGGTCAGTACTGAGGGAGTGCTGCACTGTCGGAGGGTCAGTACTGAGGGAGTGTTGCACTGTCGGAGGGTCAGTACTGAGGGAGTGTTGCACTGTCGGAGGGTCAGTACTGAGGGAGTGCTGCACTGTCGGAGGGTCAGTACTGAGGGGGTGCTGCACTGTCGGACGGTCAGTACTGAGGGAGTGTTGCACTGTCGGAGGGTCAGTACTGAGGGAGTGTTGCACTGTCGGAGGGTCAGTACTGAGGGGGTGCTGCACTGTCGGACGGTCAGTACTGAGGGAGTGTTGCACTGTCAGAGGGTCAGTACTGAGGGAGTGTTGCACTGTCGGAGGGTCAGTACTGAGGGAGTGCTGCACTGTCGGAGGGTCAGTACTGAGGGGGTGCTGCACTGTCGGACGGTCAGTACTGAGGGAGTGCCGCACTGTCGGAGGGTCAGTACTGAGGGAGTGTTGCACTGTCAGAGGGTCAGTACTGAGGGAGTGTTGCACTGTCGGAGGGTCAGTACTGAGGGAGTGCTGCACTGTCGGAGGGTCAGTACTGAGGGGGTGCTGCACTGTCGGACGGTCAGTACTGAGGGAGTGTTGCACTGTCGGAGGGTCAGTACTGAGGGAGTGTTGCACTGTCGGAGGGTCAGTACTGAGGGAGTGCTGCACTGTCGGAGGGTCAGTACTGAGGGAGTGTTGCACTGTCGGAGGGTCAGTACTGAGGGAGTGTTGCACTGTGGGAGGTGCCGTCTTTCCGTTCAACTGACGTCCCGTTCCCTCTCAGGTGGATGTAAAAGATCGCAGAGCACTATTTCGATGAAGAGCAGGGGAGTTCTCCCCGGTCTCCTGGTCAATATTTATCCCTCAACCAACATCATTAAAACAGATTCTATGGTCATTATCACATTACTCTTTGTGGGATCTTGCTGTGTGCAAATTGGCTGCTGCATCTCCTATAATTCAACAGTGACTGCACGTCAAAAGTTCTTAATTGGCTGTAAAGTGCTTTGCGACAACCTGAGATGGTGAAATGCACTGTATAAATTCAAGTCTTTCTTGTAAGGCTGAAATAAAGGGGTCGCAGTGTTGTGAAAGGTTAAGTGTGAGATGAAGGGTTAAGGGTCAGTTGAAGGGTTCATGCAGATCTCAAGAAAGACTTCCATTTCTATAGTATTTCATGACATCCGGACGTCCCAAAGTGCTTCAGTCAATGAACTACTTTTGAAGTGTGGTCACTGTTGAAATGTCGGAAATGAGGCAGCCAAATTGCGCACAGCAAGATCCCACAAACCGCATTGAGATCAATGACCAGATAACCTGTTTTAGGTGTTGTTGAAGGATAAATATTGGCCAGGACTCCGGGGAAAACTCCCGTGCTCTTCTTTGAAATGAACTGTGGGTTCATAACAGTGAGATGAAGGGTTAGGGATGAGGTGATGAGTTCTTGCAATGATGCTGGGTTAAGGTGAGATTTAGGGTTAAGAGTCTGATGAAGGGTTAATGCTGGTGCAAAGTGTCTCTACACATTAATTTTTTTTTAGAGCTGACAGATGAAGTGTTAGGGGTCTGCTACAAATGCTCTGTACTTCCAGCATTTATTCCTTTGATTCCCCTCTTCCCCGCTATCTTTTTCTTTGCATTGATTCTACATTTCCTTTTTGAGGCAGATCGGCAACACTGGTGAATCCCATGTGTGAGAGTTGAACAGCAAGGCAGCTTCACACCTGAGCTGCCATCTGTGGTCACTCTATTCCCACAGGGGCTGAATTCCTGGGAGTTCTCCCGACCTACTGCAACGACAATGGCGGATGTTCATCAGAAATCCTGTTTACGCACATAAGTGGTGCAGAGTGTTAAACCCC
Organism: Heptranchias perlo; assembly: GCF_035084215.1. Lineage (NCBI taxonomy): Eukaryota > Metazoa > Chordata > Chondrichthyes > Hexanchiformes > Hexanchidae > Heptranchias > Heptranchias perlo. The sequence goes on from NW_027139842.1 coordinate 65,530, forward strand.
AAGGAAATTCACCCCATGGGCTCGATCATTCACAAGATCATCTCGAAGCTTCTCCTTGTATCCCTCATCACCCACATCCCCCACATCTACTCCCACTTCCTACTACATCTAACCCTGGAAAAAACTCTCTCCCCAGTCACTTATAACGGCATTTTCGAACTCCCAACTGTCCAGCCTTTGGCCCTCCATTCACCACCATACTTCTGCAGCTATCGATCTGCTCAATCACACCCTCACCTCCACCTTTGAGGTCATTGTCTCCAGCTAAAGCTTTACTCTCTCCCATCACGGTCGTTTCCCCTAGTATGGTCCCCATCTTCACTCCCTCACGCCCAAGGGCCACAGACTTGAGCATATCTAGTGTGCAACTGGTTTAGCCATTCATCACCAGACCAGGATGGACCACCTCAAGCACAATTGGGCCTCAGTCTCCTTTGCCAAAACCGCCCATTATTCCAGAATAATTCTGGAGAGCAAATATAATACCATCTTTTCTCCACTACCAACTGTTTTCTTAAACCCCTCTTCCCCCTGCCCATTGCCCCCTCCACCCTCTCTTCCAACAACAAGTGCAAGGAGCTCATGGATTTCTTTGTCACTGAGATTGAGGCCCTCCGTTCAGCTGTTTTCCCTCCCTGCCCCTTGCCCACCAAGCCATATCTCCCCGAACGTTCCCTCTTGCCCGAGCCCTGAACCAATGTCTTTCTCTAGTTTCTGCCCTCTCTCCCCTCATGCCCTCTCCAAACTCATCTTCTCCATGAGACCCACCTCCTGCTCCCTTGACCCCATTCCCTAAACTGCTGACCATCCACCCCTTCCTGGCCCCCCATGCTCGCTGACATTGTAAATAGTTCACTCTCCTCGGGTACTGACCACCTCCCCTTGAAAACCACCATTATCCAACCCTCGACTCCTTGCAAAGCCCGTCTCCAACCTCCTTTTTCTCTCCAAATTCCTTGAATGTGTTACCATCTCCCAAATCCGTGCCCATTTTTCCGGCAACTTCATGTTTGAATCTCTCCAATCAGGTTTCTGCCACTGCCACAGCATCACGGTCCTTATCAAAGTCGACATCCTAGGGGTCCAAGTACAGAAATCACCAAAAACTAGTGGACAGGTACAAAAAATAATTAAAAAGGCGAATGGAATGTTGGCCTTTATCTCAAGAGGGCTGGAATACAAAGGGTGTTGAAAGTAATGTTACAGTTATATAAAGCTCTGGTTAGGCCCCATTTGGAGTTATTGCATTCAGTCTGGGAAGGATATATTGGCCTTGGAGGGGGTGCAGAGCAGATTCACCAGGATGATACCGGGGCTAAAAGGGTTTAATTATGAGGACAGATTGCATAGACTGGGCTTGTATTCCCTTAGAAGATTAAGGGGTGATCTAATCAAGGTGTTTAAGATGTGTCGAAAACTTAATTACCTATTATATACCATGCATTAACTCCAAACACTTATTTTCAGACAAGTAAGAATTTTAATTAAAAGAAACTTGAGCTCAAGGAAGACCTGTTCTAAACAATGGTCAGAACAACCTCTTCTCTGAACAAAGTAAAACAGTTCACATTTATACAGTTTGATTAGTAATGTCTGTCTATCATAGAATATGGGCGTACATGTACATTCTTTATTAGTTCAAGTGGTTAGTCAATCAAGTAGTGAGCCTGCCTCCTCTGGACATCCATAGCTCATTCCTGTTTTTGCACGTAGGCCTCGTAGGCCTGAGAGCACTACCTCCCTAAATTCCGAAGCTGGCTTATCAGTAGGGCTGAAGTCAGTCTCAAGGCCACGTGGCCTCTCAAGAAACTGTATTCTCATTATATTTTATAGTCAGCAATACCCTTATCTGCTCGGGGGGAGGGGGGGCAGACAGTACCAAGCACCTGGACAGCCAACTTAATTATCAACGTACCAAGGACAATTGTGTCTTTCTGTGTGTGTGTGTGCTGTAGCTACCCCATGTATGGGAGTCAAGGAGTTAACATTGGTCAAATATCCATCATGCATTTCTTTTCTTTTTTATGGTCAAGTAACTGTTCACGCATTTCTACATTAATGTGGTCTTTATGGTTTTCCACATTCCCTCCTTTTGTCCTATATATATATATATATATATATAAATATAAGGACAATACTCTAATAGAGCATTATTCCACCCAGATGTTCAAACTCCTCCTGCACCTCATCCTGTGTCACCCCTACTTGCACCATCAAATTTGTGGGCGCTATATAAGTACCCAGATTGGACATCATAGCACAGCAACATTTAAGTAAGCAATAAACTATAAGAATTATAACAACGAATATGACTAACCCTTGAACTAGAGAAGTCCCAATAGAACCCAGACATGTTTCATCAATACGCCTTTGTACTCTTATCTCTTCTCAGGAACAGACTCCTTCTAAACATTTCTCAAGTAAGCTGGGAATGTCCTTGGTCAGCTAAACCTATTCATGTTAGTTTGAAAAGGATTAACATAGTCAAATATCCCATGGTGCTTTATATTTTGTTTCCAGCCTAACTAGACTGAATGGTACCTTTCAGATCATTTTATACCTGTGAATTGGGGCCCTCCCCTTTATATCCCTTAATCCAAATTTTATCCCTACAATATCCCCTTGGCTAAGCCCAAGATAGCCAACCTTTATCCGTCACCCATGGTTGCCCATCGGTGTGCCCTGCTCAGTGTTGCCCTCTTGCAAGCACCTAGGCATCCCCTGAATTTTACATATGCAAGATGCTGTACCTCATCTTAACCAGGTTCCCTTCGTGTTGGCCACCAGTCCGGGTGGAAGAGAGGCAGAGCATCTGATAATCCTATCAAACTATGATTGTCTTCCCTTTTACATGCACCTTACCCCAGCGGGTGCTACTCCCAGTACCATTAAGATGTGTTCTTAGTTGAAACCACAGAGACAATGGGGACATTCTCACCCAGGCTCTGTTTTACTATCTTTGCCAAACCCTTCATCCTCTGCTTACATTTATTACATGCAATGAAAATCAAGAAGCACATTACAACAAACTGCACTACGACTAATACATATGAAATTAATCTAATCCAAGGATGGATCTGTATATTCAGTCCCAAATTCCAGAGGTCATTTCACCAGGTGGTGACTTTAATTTGGTCAATGTCATGCTTAATATTTTTATTGTCCTGTTGTAGGTTATAATAAACCTTCTGGGAGAGGCGTATCTCCATTCGCAATGCTTTCAAGTATTTAGGCAACAGGGGTGTCAGATACCCAAATGTGTCCTGATATTCTTTTAAGTCCTTTCTGACATTCTCAGAAACTTGTAAGGTGGTGAGGTTATGCCGATGTATCTCTACCAGTTCCTCGGGTCCAATCCGAACCGGGACTTCAGGAATGAAGCAGAACTCTGGACTTAAAATATCACAAGTTAGATTGGCATATTTAAACGTTTTCAAATTAGTTGTAACACAGTATTCGCCCTCTCCGGCATATGCCACTTGAGTGGGTTTTAGATCCGCCTCTAGGGCCTCCATGGTACAGTTAATATCCCGATTGGTACCGGTATTGTTAAACCCACACTGTGCTTCTAGGCTGTGTCCAACACTATGTGGACACACAGTGACAGCATGTCTAGTAACACATCCCTTTAATTTTGTTCCAGCCAATCAGCTTAAATCTATGTCCTCTAGTTCTTGAACCCTCTGCTAGGGGAAACAGGTACTTCCTGTCTACTCTATCTGGGCCCCTCATAATTTTGTAATTTTGTATCCATCGTGTGGATATCTTCTAAGTACAGGGTGGATAAAGGGGAACCAGTGGACGTAGTGTATTTAGACTTCCAGAAGGCATTCGACAAGGTGCCACATAAAAGATTATTGCTCAAGATAAAGAATCACTGGACTGGGGGTAATATTCTGGCATGGGTGGGGGATTGGTTATCTAACAGGAAGCAGAGAGTTGGGATAAATGGTTCATTCTCGGACTGGCAACCAGTAGCCAGTGGTGTTCCGCAGGGATCGGTGCTGGGTCCCCAACTCTTTACAATCTATATTAACGATTTGGAGGAGGGGACCGAGTGTAACATATCAAAGTTTGCAGATGATACAAAGATGGGAGGGAAAGTGGAGAGTGAGGAGGACATAAAAAACCTACAGGGGGATATAGACAGGCTGGGTGAGTGGGCGGAGATTTGGCAGATGCAATACAATATTGGAAAATGTGAGGTTATGCACTTTGGCAGGAAAAATCAGAGAGCAAGTTATTATCTTAATGGCGAGAAACTGGAAAGTACTGCAGTACAAAGGGATCTGGGGGTCCTAGTGCAAGAAAATTAAAAAGTTAGTATGCAGGTGCAGCAGGTGATCAAGAAGGCCAACGGAATGTTGGCTTTTATTGCTAGGGGGATAGAATATAAAAACAGGGAGGTATTGCTGCAGTTATATAAGGTATTGGTGAGACCGCACCTGGAATAATGCATACAGTTTTGGTGTCCATACTTAAGAAAAGACATACTTGCTCTCGAGGCAGTACAAAGAAGGTTCACTCGGTTAATCCCGGGGATGAGGGGGCGGACATATGAGGAGAGGTTGAGTAGATTGGGACTCTACTCATTGGAGTTCAGAAGAATGAGAGGCGATCTTATTGAAACATATAAGATTGTGAAGGGGCTTGATCGGGTGGATGCAGTAAGGATGTTCCCAGGGATGGGTGAAACTAGAACTAGGGGGCATAATCTTAGAATAAGGGGCTGCTCTTTCAAAACTGAGATGAGGAGAAACTTCTTCACTCAGAGGGTAGTAGGTTTGTGGAATTTGCTGCCCCAGGAAGCTGTGGAAGCTACATCATTAAATAAATTTAAAACAGGAATCGACAGTTTCCTAGAAGTAAAGGGAATTAGGGGTTACGGGAAGCGGGCAGGAAATTGGACATGAAATTAGATTTGAGGTTAGGATCAGATCAGCCATGATCTTATTGAATGGCAGAGCAGGCTCGAGGGGCCGATTGGCCTACTCCTGCTCCTATTTCTTATGTTCTTATGTTCTTAAGTATTGTTTCTCTCAATTTCATTGTTAACTGATGGGAACCTAACCCTGAATTTTGGAAATCCAAATTACTATGTCCCTCTTTACTTTAATTTCAGTCCTTTTGATTGGTACCAGTGTTTCCTGACTGTTTCATTAATTAGTTGGTTTCTCTATGGACCATGTGTCAGTGCCTTGTTTAAAAGGATTTCTCACTCGCCTGGACCACATTAACCATTTCATGTTGTGCTGTTGTCAAGTAACTGAGCCTGTCTGAGACTCATTCTTCAATGTATCTTCTTCATGTATTTCCGCATACTAGCAACATCTCATAGGTAGTGTTCTTGGATATTAACTTTCTGCTGGCCAGTCTCTTTTTCCTCATGGTATTTCCGAACGTGTTTTCCATGGCACACATCATATGTCCTGTAGGATTCAGTCCTGTAAAAGCAACTGGTTTGTTTAAAGAGTGGTTGCAATCGCTCACCAGGCCATAGGCCTTTGTAATCATGTTCTTCATCCTGGTCTCTGTTTCAGATGATGGCAACATACATTTGTATCTTTTATGTCCACTGTAGCCATTCTTAGGTTTTCAGGTTATCTTATCAAAAAGATCAGGGGTGTCTAGAGTGCTTATCTCCCCCTGCATGGTCCCGATGTCAGGGTAGTGGCCAGGATATTGAGTGTAGCTTTCTCATTGTTCATTATAGGCAAGGACACAAATATCTCCACGAGAAAGCTATCAATTTACTATTCTCAACTACACTTTCCTGACTTCCACTAGATTGTATATTTATGCCAGATTGATTTTTTTTGGTAAATCATGCCCAGTTCAATGACTTTAGAGAAATTCCCATTTGGTGTAATTTCTCTGTTTCTTTACTTTAATTCTCAATCACTTCCTCTCATCCAATTTTACATAACCCATTATATTACCTATCATGAGCCCTGGAGGAACGTTACTGTCCGATACAATATTTACAGTCAGCTCCAATATCCCAACACATTTTATTTGTTTATTTTACGTAATTTCTTCTTGAACCGCTTTTCATTTCCCAAAATATCCCACTACATTGTGCCCGAGTCCCTTCTATCATTTCACAATTATCCCAACTTGAGAGCAGTATTGTTGGACTGACAGGACTTGTCAATGTAAAATTTTCTTCCCTCCCGAAAAGAATTCTTCCTTGATACACAGCATTCAATAGGAACCATTTAGACTGGACTTCTTTTATTTTAAAATATAATTTGATTATCCCCTTAAATTACAAGTAAATTTTTCTTTCTCGAGTGCTTGAATAGCAACTCACATAAATTTTTCTTATCAATTCCAATTTCAGAAACAAATTTTGTCCAGGCTTCGTGGTTTTATAGTAGAGATGAAGTGCTCGTAATTACTTTTGGATGTAACTCCCATATCTCCCCACCTCGAGCACTCTGTCTCGGAAGACAATAAATGGGTTAAAACAAAACAAATCAAAATGTTTTCAAAAGAAGAGAATCAGGTTGGATCAAGGCTGATGATTGCTTTTCCTTCTCTATGTAATTTTTGAATTATCAAAATATCACCACGCTGTGACATTTGGTATCTGCCGATGTTTGCAGCTAAGGTCTTAAATTTTTAACACCACTGGATCGTTTCCTGCACCAAATTTCTCCAGCCAAGGTTGCACCGTAACTTTGTAAAGCCATTTTATGTCAAAGAACTACTCTTGGTAATCCTGCACCATCAACACTCACGTGGTCCCAAAAAACAGGATCACCTGTTTTAAAAGAAACACAGAAAATCCATTGCGGCTCTTCTTGAGAGCCCAAGGGGTTAATTTGTCAAATCATCATTTATTATTTATTTTGTCCAAAGGAATAATCCCTTTACCCGAAACAAAATCAGAAAACAAAACAGGAGAGAGAAATTGCCCAGTCCCTCTCTCTCTCTGGAGCTCGCAACCTGTCTGAAATAAACCCTGTCTCTCCCACATACAGATGTACGTAGGACTGCAGACTGGAATTTCCAACTCCAAGTCCTAATCTCTGTGTCTTCAAGATGTAACCACATTAAGAAAAATGTTCTGTGTTTTTGATTTCATTTATTCCCTCAGGTAAGGACAGCCCCTCCATCATGCCCACAGGTCAGGTTCACCCTCAGTTTGTTGATTCGTTATTCATAAGGGTACTTCCCCTGCCTGTATGTGGGCTAGGTTCTCTCATGTCTGTTCCACAATCCAGTTACCATATGTACTGCAGATGTCATTAGCAGCCGCCTGCTAAGATACGTTATATTCCTTTTTTATTAATTTATTAATGGTTTGGGCATGTGTTTCTAGCACTGTAGCTATCTTTTGCAAATGTATGGTCAGCATTTGATCCTCAGACAATTCCTTATCTGTATTTTCATTTATTTTTAAAATATATCTTTAATGCGAGACCCTAAATCTCTGACCTTTTGATCTAATGTTGCCAAATCAATGGTGTCAACAACTGAGGCACCCGTATTAAAGGCAGTTGCTATATCATTTATCACAGATCTTTCACGTCTCCACATTTGTCTATCTCTTTTACGATGTCCACCTCCATTCCATGTCGCGCTTTGTTTTAACACTTGAGTTAGGAGGTGTTGATATAATTGTTGAGTTTTCTTAGCAGTCTCAATGCGAGTTATATAATTTGTCAGGGAAGGTCTCCCCTCTTTGGTCAGATCTTGTATTGGAGCTACTATTCGTGAATAGCCCCAGAACTTGTCGAACTTCCTTATCATACTGTGGCGGGGTAAAACTGATAGGCGTTTAGTACCCTGTGTCAGTACATAGCTCAAGTAATGGACTTCCAATTGTCTAACCTATGCTTTCTCTTCATACGATTTGTTTTACATTCCTTTCTTATCAATTTTTTTTCACTGTAGCATTGTCTGTGTGGAAACTTATATCTCAGTCAATTGTAGCCTTTGGCATTTCCGAGTAATTGGGTCAATTTTAATAATATAACCTATACCAATTGTTACCTCATGTTCACCTGTGTTCTGGGCACGCCTCAGACAGTTCTCAACCGACTGGGTCATTTCTATCTGTTTGAACTGCTCTTGGCATGATAGTCTGGCTTCTTGGGATGGAAGGGGTTAACATTAACTGGCTCTCGTGGTAGCAGTAATGTGATACTTCTCCCTCTGAGATTAAGTTTCCACATTCCACCTTGCTAGACCTCAGCAAATTATTTTTTTTTTGTTACTTGGCGATTTTTTGGCTTCAAATTTTCTCTTCACACAGGTTTGACTGATTTTTTTTCTCACATTTGTGGATTGCTTTACACTATATATTTTGCACACTATTTTTGAGATTTATTTTAATCATAGTGTTTTCTCCAATGTTTCTTATTAACCAACTTGTTTGCTTGCAGCTTCTTTACTTTCTTTTCAGACTCTGCTTTAGCTTTGCAAACAGCCTTTTCCCTAATCTTATCCTTCAGACGACAATTAAAATCCAATATGATCATTATCGCTGTCCTTTTTTTGTTAAAAACCTTAAGGGGTAGGGGAAGAATCAATCACAATAGCACAAAATGCTTCGAAGATCAAATTAATTTATAACCAGAGATCATCCTGCAACTGTAACTTGTAATTCTTTAAAGCTGCACTTTATCTTTTCTTTTACAATTAAACCTCATTTTGTCAATTATTTTATATGAATGCAAAGGTTGTTGCTGGTGAATTGAAAACAGATGTTGGTGTCCTTGGAAGGGGTTAACTTTTTATCTCAGTAACAAAACGACGGAGCCAGATATCAGATTCACGCAGCGTTCTCAGCATACGTCAACGTAATTTTCACATAAATTCTTTTAAAAAAAAATTCATACAGGGAAATAACATCTCCCATCGTACATTTTAGTTTATAGTTAGTCTAGTATTTCCAGTTTGTTGTGATCAACTTTTGTTTAGGTTCCCCTCAATTTTCACATTGCTTCGTAAGTTTTATAATTTGCTGTCCAATTCATTTTTTTTTCACATACTTTTAGTGGGTATGATTACAACCAACTCTCCGAGCTGTTCCAGCTTTCCGACTTTTCCTATCATGGTGATACCAGATAGCTTTTTTTTTATCTGTCCCGTTAATTTTTTTTTAAACCTTTTTTTAAAACCACAAGATAAAAATTCAAAATGCCAATTTTTTTTTGAAGATCCCATGTTTGGAATTTGACATGCTCACATTTTATAAGAACCAGAATTTAATAGGTCACTTAACCTCAATAACTCCAATTTTAATTCAGCAATCTCAGAATTAAACACAAGACAAAACAGATACATCGCACAAAAGAGGAAAACACGTAAGACGCAGTAAGAAGGAGGCGTGGCCCACAACACCGACAGAAAACACTCACAATAAAGACAGGCTTTTTAAAGAGACAGTACACTGAAAACAAAAGAACCTTTCTTTTTCGGGTCTCTGTCTTTTAAACATTTTTCTAATCACTTAATTCTATCCATATTAAATGTACCGTCTTCGGGAAAGGGATATTTCTTAGTTTTGGTCCATTTTGACCAAACTATCAACTCGTCAGTTGATTCTTTTCCAAAGTTTCTGTACATGTGAGCAGCAGGTGTTCCCTTTGGAGGGATTTTGCTAGTGTTGGCGCCCATGGCTTATAGTTTATACAATAGTTTATACAATCCTCCACACTGTAATTACACAACAATCAAGACCTATCTTAACTATCACAATTCTATACTTGATAATTCAGCTGATTGGACATGACGTCATGTGTTCTTTTCACCTACTTTAGGGTCCTGGCCTTCACGTGGGGTTAAAACCCTCTTAATAACCAGCTCAGGCTAGGTGTGTGAGAGAAACGTCTGCAATTGGTTGGATCAGCTGACTTACACAGGTTTCTTATATACTTCAACACTATGTGACTTTAACACCAGTCTGCGTTTGTCGCCACTACAGACTTGTTCAAATTACAATTTCACATTTTAAAAAATTAATAATTTTTTTTTTAACAAGTCCATAATTTGGTTACCTCTCTCTTTTGCTGGCGCCTTTTTTTTTTCACTAGCAGCTGACCGTCTGTTGGCTCTCTACAGCAGCCTCAATGTCACTCTAGTAATCACCGCTATCACAGATCTACTCCGTTATTGCTCTCTCTCAGCCCGTTACTACAACACCGCAGCTGACAATATCGAGTAATCTGACAAGTTCCTTTTCCCCTTGTCTATACAAAACACATTTCCTATGATCGCCTTCCAATTCTTAAAGGCAAACAGAAGAATTAGTCACGTCAGTTAATGCATACACTTATCAATCGCAGCGTGTCTGCGGCTCGCACAGACAACATGTGTCCGTACTTACCGGGGATCACAAGCGATCTCGGTGGGACCTCCAAGAAATGTCGAAAACTTAATTACCTCTTATTTTATTTATTTATTCGTTCACGGGATGTGGGCGTCGCTGGCGAGGCCAGCATTTATTGCCCATCCCTAATTGCCCTCGAGAAGGTGGTGGTGAGCCGCCTTCTTGAACCGCTGCAGTCCGTGTGGTGACAGTTCTCCCACAGTGCTGTTAGGAAGGGAGTTCCAGGATTTTGACCCAGTGACAATGAAGGAACGGCGATATATTTCCAAGTCGGGATGGTGTGTGACTTGGAGGGGAACGTGCAGGTGGTGTTGTTCCCATGTGCCTGCTGCTCTTGTCCTTCCAGGTGGTAGAGGTCGCGGGTTTGGGAGGTGCTGTCGAAGAAGCCTTGGCGAGTTGCTGCAGTGCATCCTGTGGATGGTACACACTGCAGCCACTGTGCGCCAGTGGTGAAGGGAGTGAATGTTTAGTGTGGTGGATGGGGTGCCAATCAAGTGGGCTGCTTTATCTTGGATGGTGTCGAGCTTCTTGAGTGTTGTTGGAGCTGCACTCATCCAAGCAAGTGGAGAGTATTCCATCACACTCCTGACTTGTGCCTTGTAGATGGTGGAAAGGCTTTGGGGAGTCAGGAGGTGAGTCACTCGCCGCAGAATACCCAGCCTCTGACCTGCTCTCGTAGCCACAGTATTTATATGGCTGGTCCAGTTAAGTTTCTGGTCAATGGTGACCCCCAGGATGTTGATGGTGGGGGATTCGGTGATGATAATGCCGTTGAATGTCAGGGGGAGGTGGTCATTGCCTGGCACTTATCTGGTGCGAATGTTACTTGCCACTTATGAGCCCAAGCCTGGATGTTGTCCAGGTCTTGCTGCATGCGGGCTCGGACTGCTTCATTATTTGAAGGGTTGCGAATGGAACTGAACACTGTGCAGTCATCAGCGAACATCCCCATTTCTGACCTTATGATGGAGGGAAGGTCATATATACAATGCATTAACTCCAAACACTTATTTTCAGACAAGTAAGAATTTTAATTAAAAGAAACTTGAGCTTAAGGAAGACCTGTTCTAAACAATGGTCAGAACAACCTCTTCGCTGAACAAAGTAAAACAGTTCACATTTATACAGTTTAATTAGTAATGTCTGTCTATCATAGAATATGGGCGTACATGTACATTCTTTATTAGTTCAAGTGGTTAGTCAATCAAGTAGTGAGCCTGCCTCCTCTGGACATCCATAGCTCATTCCTGTTTTTGCACGTAGGCCTCGTAGGCCTGAGAGCACTACCTCCCTAAATTCCGAAGCTGGCTTATCAGTAGGGCTGAAGTCAGTCTCAAGGCCACGTGGCCTCTCAAGAAACTGTATTCTCATTATATTTTATAGTCAGCAATACCCTTATCTGCTCAGGGGGAGGGGGGGCAGACAGTACCAAGCACCTGGACAGCCAACTTAATTATCAACGTACCAAGGACAATTGTGTCTTTCTGTGTGTGTGTGTGCTGTAGCTACCCCATGTATGGGAGTCAAGGAGTTAACATTGGTCAAATACCCATCATGCATTTCTTTTCTTTTTTATGGTCAAGTAACTGTTCACGTATTTCTACATTAATGTGGTATTTATGGTTTTCCACAGATTATTAAAGGATTTGATAGGGTCGATAGAGAGAAACTATTTCCTCTGGTGGGAGAGTCCAGAACAAGGGGGCAGAACCTTAAAATTAGAGCCAGGCCGTTCAGGGGTGATGTCAGGAATCACTTCAACAAAGGGGAGTGGGAATCTGGAACTCTCTCCCCCAAAAAGCTGTTGGGGCTGGGGGTCAATTGAAAATTTCAAAACTGAGATTGATAGATTTTTGTTAGGCAAGGGGGTTAAAGGTTACAGAACCAAGGCGGGTAAATGGAGGTAAGATGTAGATCAGCCATGATCTAATATAATGGCGGAATAGGCTCGAGGGGCTGAATGGCTGCCTCCTGTTTCTATGTACCTATGACTGTGACTGTGGTGCACTATCCCTCCTCATCCTTCTCGACCTGCAGCCTTTGCCATGGTCGACCACACCATCACCTGGTTCCATTCAGTTGTAGTCAGAGAATCTCCAACAATGGCTTCTTTTTCCATCCCTGCACTGTTAGCTACGGAACCCTGAAGAATTTATCTTTAGCCCCTCATCTTCCTCATCTACAAGCTGCCCCTTGGCGACATCACCTGCTGACATGGGGTCAGCTTCCACATGTAGGCTGACGACACCCAGCTCTACCTCTCCATCACCTCTCGCAATCCCACCACTACCTCTGTTTTGTCAGACATCCAGTTCTGGATGAGCTGCAATGTCCTTCAGTTAAATGTTGGGAAGATCGAAGCCATTGTCTTCGGTCCCCATCATAAACTCCATGCCCTCGCCAGTAACTCCTTCCTCCTCTCCACCCACTGTTGAGGTTGAACCAGACTGTTCACAATATCAGCGTTCTATTTGACCCCAAATTGAAAATCTGACCCCATACCCTCTCCATCACCAAGACTGCCTACTTCCACCTCCGTAACATCGTCCGTCTCCGCCCCTGCCTCAGCCCATCTGCTGCTGAAACCCTCATCCATGCCTTTGTTATTTCAAGACTCGACTATTCCAATGCTCTCCTGGCTGGCCTCCCATCCTCCACCCTCCGTAAATTGGGGTTGTATTCTCTAGAGTTTCGAAGGTTAAGGGGTGATCTGATCGAAGTTTATAAGATATTAAGGGGAACGGATAGGGTGGATAGAGAGAAACTATTTCCGCTGGTTGGGGATTTTAGGAGTAGGGGGCACAGTCTAAAAATTAAAGCCAGACCTTTCAGGAGTGAGATTAGAAAACATTTCTACACACAAAGGGTGGTAGAAGTTTGGAACTCTCTTCCGCAAACGGCAATTGATACTAGCTCAATTGCTAAATTTAAATCTGAGATAGATAGCTTTTTGGCAACCAAAGGTATTAAGGGATATGGGCCAAAGGCAGGTATATGGAGTTAGATCACAGATCAGCCATGATCTTATCAAATGGCGGAGCAGGCACGAGGGGCTGAATGGCCTCCTCCTGTTCCTATGTTCCTAACTTGAGCTCATCCAAAACTCTGCTGCCCGTATCCGAACTCGCACCAAGTCCCTTTCACCCTGTACTCGATGACCTATATTGACTCCTGGTCCAGCAACAGTATTTAAAATTCTCATCCATGTGTTTAAATCCTTCCTTGGCCTCACCCCTTCCTGTCTCTGTAATCTGCTCCAGCCCTACAACCCTCGCCCCCAAACTCTCCATTCCTCTTTCTCCGTCCTCTTATGCATCCCACCCCCAACTTCACCCCACCGTGCCTTCAGCTACCTAATCCCATGCTATGGAATTCCTTCCTTAAATCCCTCTGCTTCTCCACCTCCCTCTCCTCCTTTAAGACCCTCCTTAAAACTTATCTCCTTGACTAAGCTTTTGGTCACCCCTCCTAATATCTCTTTCTTTGGTTTGACGTCCATTTTTCTTTGATTATGTCTCTGTGAATCGCCCTGCAATGTTTTTCTATGTTAAAGGTGCTGTAGTTGTCGGTTATTTGTGGACTGGTGCCAGAAAATGATCATAAAAGCTGTTGGGCTGTTGTAAAACCCAACTGGTTCATAATATCCGTCAAAGAAGGGAACCTGCTACCCTTACCTGATCTGGCCTACATGTGACTCTAGTCCGACATTATGTGGCTGAGTCTTGTTACCCTTGGGGCAACTCGGAATGGGCAATAAATGCGTCCTTGCCAGTATTGCCCACTGAACAGATAGAAGATAAAGTCTGTGGCTTTTGCGTATCCTAACTCACACCAAGTCCCGTTCACCCATCACCCCTGTATTCGATGACCTACATTAGCTCCTGGTCTGAGAACGGCTCGATTTTAAAATTCTCATCCTTGTTTTCAAATCCCTCCATAGCCTCGCCTCTCCCTATTTCTGTAACCTCCACCAGCCCTACAACCCTCCAATTCTTGCCTCTTGCGCAGCCCCGATTTCCATCACACCACCATTGGCGGCCGTGCCTTCAACTGCCTGGGCCCTAAGCTCTGGAATTCCCTCCCTAAACCTCTCTACTCTCTTCATAAAACCTCCCTCTTTCCTGTCCTAATATCTCCTTATGTGGCTCGGTGTCAAATTTTGTTTCAAAATCGCTCCTGTGAAGCACCTTGGGACGTTTTACTACGTTAACGGCACTGTATAAATGCAAGTTTTTGGTCCCTCCCAGTAGATGTTGAGGAGTTCTTTTGGGAAACTCACTGCATAGATTCATAGATTTCACAGGTTTTCTATACTGTCCCACTTTCTATCAAAGATATCTCTTCTTTCCATTCTTATCTCTATCTGTTATTACCAATTCCACATATTGTCCCTGCCCAGTCACTGCCCCTCCCCCGCCCTTTCCCCCCTACTCCCTGCAACGACGCAGACCCACCAGTGTACAGTCCTGTAGGCACTGGCTGTCCTGCAGTATCTCATTCCAAGTAGGTTAGGACGAGGGAAGAGGTTCTGCCTCGGGAGTATGAGCAGCTAGGGGCTAAATTAAAAAGCAGAACCTCAAAGGTAATAATCTGAGCCAGAGCAAATTGGCACAGGGTAAATAAGATTAGAGAGTTAAATTCATGGCTCAAAGATTGGTGTGGGAGAAATGGGTTTCGATTCATGGGGCACTGACACCAGTACAGGGGAAAGTGGGAGCTGTATCGTTGGAACGGGCTTCATCTGAACCGTGCTGGGGCCAGTGTTCTGGCGAATTGTATAACTCGGGCGGTAGAGAGGGCTTTAAACTAAATAATGGGGGCGAGGGATCAAGTAAGGGAAGATGTGATAAATTAAAGAAAGAAGACAAGGCAAGAGAGCAATAAGGGAAACGATAATTAGAGAGTGGCAGGAAGGGACAGAGCATGCAAACTTAAGAGTGCGCCAGCAGATAAGGCTAGAGGTTGCAAAAATAGTAAAAAGACAGCACTAAAGACTTTGTATCTGAATGTGCGTAGCATTCGTAACAAAATGGATGAATTGACAGCTCAAATAGAAATAAATATGTACAATCTGATCGCCATTACAGAGACATGGCTACAAGATGAGAAAGGCTGGACCCTGAATATTCAAGGGTACTGGACATTTCGGAAGGACAGGAAGCTCGGAGAAGGTGGAGGGGTCGCTCTGTTAATGAAGGATGATCTGAGTATAACAGAGAGAAATGACCTTAGTTCTAAAGACCAAGATGGAGTTTGGGTCGAGATAAGAAATAATAAAGGCAAGAAGTCACTTGTGGGAGTAGTTTATAGGCCCCCTAACAGTAACCACACTGTAGGACAGGGTATACAGGAAGAAATAATGGGGCTTGTGAGAAAGGAACAGCGATAATCATGGGTGATTTTAATCTACACATAGATTGGAAGAATCTGATTGGCAAAGGTAGCCTGGAAGATGAGTTCATAGAGTGCTTTCAGGACAGTTTCTTAGAGCAGCACGTTCTAGAGCCAACCAGAGAGCAGGCTATTGTAGATCTGGTAATGTGTAATGAGGCAGGATTAATTAATGACCTCATTGTAAAGGAGCCTCTCGGTAGCAGTGATCACAATATGATTGAATTTCACATTCAGTTTGAGAGAGAGAAGAGTAAGTCTAAGACTAGTGCTTTAAACTTAAATAAGGGCAATTATGAGGGCATGAAGACAGAGCTGGCTAAAGTGAACTGGGAAATTAGGTTAAGGGACAGGTCAGTAGAGATGCAGTGGCAGACATTTAATGAGATATTTCACAACACTCAGCAAAGATACATTCCAGTGAGAAAGAGAGACTCCAGGGGAAGGATGTACCATCCGTGACTAACTCAGGAAGTTAAAGACAGTATCAAATTGAAAGGAAAAGCATGCAATTCCGTGAAGATTAGAGGCAGGTCAGAAGATTGGACAGAATATAAAAAACAGCAAAGAATGACTAAAAGAATAATAAGGAGGGAGAAATTAGAGTACGAGAGAAAGCTAGCTAGAAATATAAAAACAGAGAGTAAGAGTTTCTACAGGTATTTAAAAAGGAAAAGAGTAAGTAAAGTGAGTGTTGGTCCTCTAGAGAGTGAGTCTGGGGAATTAATAATGGAGAATAAGGAAATGGTGGATGAATTGAACAGATATTTGGTGTCTGTCTTCACTGTAGAGAATACAAATAACATGCCAGAAATAATTGTGAATCAAGAGGTGAAAGGGAGTGAGGAACTTAAAACATTTACAATCACCAGGGAAAGGGTTCTGAAAAAAATATTGGAACTAAAAGCTGACAAGTCCCCAGGTCCTGATGGACTTTATCTTCGGGTCTTAAAAGAAGTGGCTGCAGAGATAGTCGATGCATTGGTATTAATTTTCCAAAATTCCCTAGATTCTGGAGGGTCCCATCAGATTGGAAAATAATGAATGTAACTCCTCTATTCAAGGAAGGAGGGAGACAGAAAGCAGGAAACTACAGGCCAGTTAGCTTAACATCTGTCAAAGGGAAAATGCTAGAATCTGTTATTAAGGAGATTATAGCAGGGCACTTAGAAAATCTCAATGCAATCAGGCAGAGTCAACACGGCTTTGTGAAAGGGAAATCGTGTTTGACTAATTTATTAGAGTTCTTTGAGGAAGTAACAAGCAACGTGGATAAGAACATAAGAAATAGGAGCAGGAGTAGGCCAATCGGCCCCTCGAGCCTGCTCTGCCATTCAATAAGATCATGGCTGATCTGATCCTAACCTCAAATATAAATTCATGTCCAATTTCCTGCCCGCTCCCCGTAACCCCTAATTCCCTTTACTTCTAGGAAACTGTCTATTTCTGTTTTAAATTTATTTAACGATGTAGCTTCCACAGCTTCCTGGGGCAGCAAATTCCACAGACCTACTACCCTCTGAGTGAAGAAGTCTCTCCTCATCTCAGTTTT
Source organism: Heptranchias perlo (assembly GCF_035084215.1). NCBI lineage: Eukaryota > Metazoa > Chordata > Chondrichthyes > Hexanchiformes > Hexanchidae > Heptranchias > Heptranchias perlo. Next base: position 82,815 of record NW_027139842.1, read on the forward strand.
GAAAGAGCAGCCCCTTATTCTAAGATTATGCCCCCTAGTTCTAGTTTCACCCATCGTTGGGAACATCCTTACCGCATCCACCCGATCAAGCCCCTTCACAATCTTATATGTTTCAATAAGATCGCCTTTCATTCTTCTGAACTCCAATGAGTAGAGTCCCAATCTACTCAACCTCGTCTCATATGTCCGCCCCCTCATCCCCGGGATTAACCGAATTAACCTTCTTTGTACTGCCTCGAGAGCAAGTATGAAGAAGGGGATCCTGTGGATGTGGTGTACTTGGATTTCCAGAAGGCTTTTGACAAGGTGCCACATCAAAGGCTACTGCACAAAATAAGAGCTCATGGTGTGGGGGGTAACATATTATCATGGATAAAGGATTGGTTAGCTAACAGGAAACAGAGAGTAGGCATAAATGGGTCATTTTCAGGTTGGCAAGATGTAACAAGTGGAGTGCCACAGAGATCAGTGCTGGGGCCTCAACTATTTACAATCTATATCAATGACTTGGATGAAGGGACCGAATGTATGGTTGCTAAATTTGCTGATGACACAAAGGTAGGTAGGAAAGTAAGTTGTGAAGAGGACATAAGGAGTCTGCAAAGGGATATCGATAGGTTAAGTAAGCTCGCAGGAGGAATAGAAAAGCACTATATTATTTAAATGGAGAGAGATTGCAGAACTCTGAGGTACAGAGGGATCTGGTTCCGAGTACATGAATCATAAAAAGTTAGTATACAGGTACAGCAAGTGATTAGGAAGGCAAATGGAATGTTGTCATTTATTGCAAGGAGAATGGAATATAAAAGTAGAGATGTTTTGCTACAGTTGTTCAGGGCATTGGTGAGACCACATCTGGAATACTGTGTGCAGTTTTGGTCTCCTTATTTAAGAAAGGATATAATTGCTTTAGAGACGGTTCAGAGAAGGTTCACTCGACTGATTCCTGGGATGAGGGGGTTATCTTATGAGGAAAGGTTGGACAAGTTGGGCCTGTATACACTGGAGTTTAGAAGAATGAGAGGTGATCTTACTGAAACATATAAGATCCTGAGGGGACTTGAAGGGGTCGATGCTGAGAGGATATTTCCCCTTGTGGGAGAAACTAGAACTAGGGGGACACAGTTTAAAAATAAGGGATCTCCCATTTAAGACGGAGATGAGGAGAAATGTTTTCTCTGAGGGTCGTGAGTCTGTGGAACTCCCTTCCCCAGAGAGCGGTGGAGGCAGGGTCACTGAATATTTTTAAGGCTGAGTTAGATAGATTCCTGATTAACAAGAGTCAAAGGTTATAGTAGGTAGATGGGAAAGTAGGGTTGAGGTCACAATCAGATCAGCCGTGATCTTATCAAATGGCAAAGCGTGCTCGAGGGGCCGAATGGCCTACTCCTGCTCTTAATTCGTATGTTCCTAAGTGACCATTCTCCAAGTGGGTTTGGGCAGAGGGTCGGAGGGGAGGAAGTGCTGTAGCCCCCCGTGTTCTCGGGAGAGTCACTTGTTTAAATTATTCCAGTGACATCACGCATTGGAGACAAAAATTGTCACAGTTGTCACAGTAAGCAATCGATTAATTTCACACAGTTTGTTGCAGGATGAAATGTTTCCCAGATAAAGCCAGGGGATACGGTGGTGAATTTCACTCTACGGCAAATCATTCACTTTATTTCACCACACCACAAAGGATATACGAAGGCTGTTAAAGTGAACAGTCAAAATGGAGCCAATAGACAAATAGATATGTTTCGAGAGAGAGAGAGAGAGAGAGAGAATGGGGTCGTGGGATATGGAGAGAAGGTGGGTAGGTGGGGTTGAGGGATATGATGAGAAGGTGGGTAGGTGGGATTGAGGGATATGGAGAGAAGGTGGGTAGGTGGGGTTGAGGGAGATGGTGAGAAGGTGGGTAGGTGGGGTTGAGGGAGATGGTGAGAAGGTGGGTAGGTGGGGTTGAGGGAGATGGTGAGAAGGTGGGTAGGTGGGGTTGAGGGAGATGGTGAGAAGGTGTGTAGGTGGGGTTGAGGGAGATGGTGAGAAGGTGGGTAGGTGGGGTTGAGGGAGATGGTGAGAAGGTGGGTAGGTGGGGTTGAGGGAGATGGTGGGTAGGTGGGGTTGAGGGATATGGTGAGAAGGTGGGTAGGTGGGATTGAGGGATATGGAGAGAAGGTGGGTAGGTGGGATTGAGGGAGATGGTGAGAAGGTGGGTAGGTGGGGTTGAGGGATATGGTGATAAGGTGGGTAGGTGGGGTTGAGGGATAAACGGGGGGAGGTGGAGTTGATCTTTGAAAAAGGGGATGTGTTTGTTGGGCCTAAAGGGTGTTTTCCTGTACCAAAAAATTCTTATATTTTATGTTCTATGTCTCTTCCTCTGAGGAGACTGAGCCAGAATTCAGGCCTATCACACAGGCTGCGGTTTCTTTAATGATAAACCAGAGTTGACCTTTGTCATCTGTAAATATTACTCCATCTACTGGAATCCCCAAAGTCCTCACTGGGCAGACACCTTCCCCTTCTACAAACCATGATGGCTACTCGTCGAATTTACCTTTGTGTATTTTGTTTCACTTTCTTCTTATGTGGTCAAGGCCAGAGTCGTCGGCTGCACAATGTGGCAAGTCCCATCGACGGGCTCCAGGCTCAGAAGAATTTTAACATTCAGCAGGTAAGAACACAATCTTACAATGTCACCATTTTGTAAAGAGGACATGAACCCTTGTTTCCAGCTCTAGCCAGACTGCTGGAGTGACCGTCCAGATAATTCTCCAGGTCAGAAACATCCTTTTAACCCCCTGTAGGATCCAGCAGATCTCCAACACAGCAGGATGGTCAGATAGTAGTGCACCAAACTGGGAAACGGCCCTTGGGCAGGACAGTAACAGACTTCAGGAGGACACAGACAGACTGGTGAAATGGGCGGTCACATGGCAGATGAAATTTAACACAAGGAAGTGTGAAGTGAAACATTTTGGTAGAAAGAATGAGGAGAGGCAATATAAACTAAATGGTACAATTTTAAAGGTGGTGCAGGAACAGAGAGACCTGGGGTCTATGTACACAAATCATTGAAGGTGACAGGACAAGTTGAGGAATCTGTTAAAAAAGCATATGGGATCCTGGGCTTTATTGATAGAGGCATAGAGTATAAAAGCAAGGAAGTTACACTAAATCTTTATAAAACCCTGGTTCGGCCTCAGCTGGAGTATTGTGTTCAATACTGGGCACCACACTTTAGGAAGGATGTCAAGGCCTTAGAGAGGGTGCGGAGGAGATTTACTAGAATGGTCCCAGGGATGAGGGACTTCAGTTATGTGGAGAGACTGGAGAAGCTGGGATTGTTCTCCTTGGAGCAGAGAAGGTTAAGAGGAGATTTGATCGAGGTGTTCAAAATCATGAAGGGTTTTGATAAAGTAAATAAGGAGAAACTGTTTCCAGTGGCAGAAGGGTCGGTAACCAGAGGATATAGATTTAAGGTGATCGGCAAAAGAGCCAGAGGTGAGACGAGGAAACATTTTTTCTGGAACGCACTGCCTGAAAGGGCGGTGGAAGCAGATTCAATAGTAACTTTCAAAAGGGAATTGGATAAATACTTGAAGGGGAAAAATTTACAGGGCTATGGGGAAAGAGCAGGGGAGTGGGACTGATTGGATAGCTCTTCCAAAGATGGCCCCCTTCTGCGCTGTATGACTCTATGGCCCCGATATTAATGGGGAGACTGGAAGGGTGTTGGGGGGAGACGATAACACGGGTAAACCCAGCAAGGCAGGGATCAATTAAATAATCTGCTGCAGACACCCGCCTGTCAGCCGGCAAAGAATGGACAGAGGAGGCAGGTGGGCACAGTCGGAGACTCGTGGGGGGTCTGAGCACGATCGGGGGAGTCTGAGCACGATCGGAGGGTCTGCCCACGATCGGGGGGTCCGGCCACGATCGGGGAGACTGAGCACGATCGGGGGGACTGAGCACGATCGGAGGGTCTGAGCACGATCGGGGGGTCCGGCCACGATCGGGGGGACTGAGCACGATCGGGGGGACTGAGCACGATCGGGGGGGTCTGGCCACGATCGGGGGGGTCTGAGCACGATCGGGGGGTCTGGCCACGATCGGGGGGACTGAGCACGATCGGGGGGGTCTGGCCACGATCAGGGGGGTCTGAGCACGATCGGGGGGTCTGGCCACGATCGGGGGGACTGAGCACGATCGGGGGGTCTGGCCACGATCGGGGGGGTCTGAGCACGATCGGGGGGGGTCTGAGCACGATCGGGGGGGGTCTGAGCACGATCGGGGGGGGTCTGAGCACGATCGGGGGGGGTCTGAGCACGATCGGGGGGGGTCTGAGCACGATCGGGGGGGTCTGAGCACGATCGGGGGGGTCTGGCCACGATCGGGGGGGTCCGGCCACGATCGGGGGGGTCCGGCCACGATCGGGGGGGTCCGGCCACGATCGGAGGGTCTGAGCACGATCGGAGGGTCCGGCCACGATCGGAGGGTCCGGCCACGATCGGGGGGTCCGGCCACGATCGGGGGGACTGAGCACGATCGGGGGGGTCTGAGCACGATCGGGGGGTCTGGCCACGATCGGGGGGACTGAGCACGATCGGGGGGTCTGAGCACGATCGGGGGGTCTGAGCACGATCGGGGGGTTCTGTCCACGATCGGGGGGTCTGAAAGCACGATCGGGGGGTTCTGTCCACGATCGGGGGGTCTGAGCACGATCGGGGGGTCTGAGCACGATCGGGGGTCTGAGCACGATCGGGGGGTCTGGCCACGAATGGGGGGGTCTGAGCACGATCGGGGGGTCTGAGCACGATCGGGGGGTCTGAGCACGATCGGGGGGTCTGAGCACGATCGGGGGGACTGAGCACGATCGGGGGGACTGAGCACGATCGGGGGGTTCTGTCCACGATTGGGGGGGACTGAGCACGATCGGGGGGGTCTGAGCACGATCGGGGGGGTCTGAGCACGATCGGGGGGACTGAGCACGATCGGGGGGGTCTGGGCACGATCGAGGGGACTGAGCACGATCGGGGGGTCTGAGCCACGATCGGGGGGACTGAGCACGATCGGGGGGACTGAGCACGATCGGGGGGTTCTGTCCACGATCGGGGGGGGGTCTGAGCACGATCGGGGGGGTCTGAGCACGATCGGGGGGTTCTGTCCACGATCGGGGGGTCTGAGCACGATCGGGGGGTTCTGTCCACGATCGGGGGGGTCTGAGCACGATCGGGGGGACTGTCCACGATCGGGGGGTTA